>NW_022475338.1:0-149201 GCF_009193585.1 Aspergillus caelatus | reverse complement strand
AAGAGGAATATACAATTCTCTACAGCTCAAAAGGATCGAATAAGGAGCGAAAGGGAAAAGAAGAACGAGCCAGAGAAAACGGGGTGGGATCACCTAAACCAACCCCCAAAGACTCACCCCAACACTCAAAGCAACAAACCACGCCGTTAGAAACCCATCCGGACGACGCACCGACCACGTCGCCGCCGACGACGATTCACCGTCCCCCGCAACGGTGATATTTGCATTCGCAAAGCTAACCCCACACTTAGAATTAATCGATTTCGCAGAAGGGAGATATGAATGGGCAAGCGGCTGGCCACTTTTCTGCGCCCATTCGCCGAAGATATCCATGGAGGCCTGGACGCATTTGTTGCAGGTGGGATAGGGGGCGTTCGAGATTGCGCTGCCGTAGGGGATGAAGTAGACATCGTAGTCGGAAGGGTTTGAGCTGTTGGTAGCGGCGTCGACGAAGCAGTAGTCGCCTGTGCCGGGGTTCTTCAGACACGAGGCGCGGTACATGGGCTCGTAGATAATCATATCCGTGTAGGCGTCTGTCACGACTGGGTTACCGAGTTCGTAGTCCTTGCCGCAGGCGTCGGATTTGGTGATGCGCGACGCGAGGTCGGACATGAGGGACGAGCATTGGTCTACGTCGGCGGCGCAGGAGAGATCCAGGAGGTGAGAGGTTGCTGGGGCGGACTTGAGCGTCTGGAAGAAGGAGCTGGAGTCCCGCAGGAGCATAGAGACGGCGTAGCAGTTGACGAATTTGGAGTCCGAGAGGAACTTTTTGAAGAATTTCGGACAGCTGTCTGAGGTGAAGTTCGTCGAGAGGTTGGTGTCAAATGGTGTTGGGGTGTCGCTACTGCTGCTACTGCTGCTTGTCGATCTTTGGGATAATACTGGTTTTGAGCTGTTGTCGTCGTTGGTCTGCTCGTTCTCTTCCTCAGGTGCTAGGAGGATGGGCGAGTAAGCTGCATCTTCTTCAGGGCTGCTGTCGAGTTGAACAGGGTCCCATGCCGCACGTTCCTTGAGTGGAGAAGCAGATACATCTTGAAGATCGTCGCTGACGATCCCTCCGCTAAGCGGGAGATCGAGAGCGTTGGTGGAATCTAGATCTGTCCGGATGGCGGATGGGATCACGGATGCGACAACGGATGGGACCGCAATGACGGTCAGTAATAATTGGCGAAGACTGGGCAATTGAGTCCGTCGGCGAGGAGGCAGGTTGCTAATCTGCATAGTTCGGCTTTCTGACGCTCGGACAATGGCACTCAATCGGGATTTCATTGCGATGGCAGATGTTGTAAACGAATGGCTTGCCGCAAAAAGGGCATGTAAAGGAGTGTCGGTAAAAAACAGAAAAAGAGAGACGAAAGGTGAGATTATTATTATTATGAAAGGGGCATGGTAAGAACGATCACCACGGTACCTGGCCACACATCTGGTGGTTGGGAGTGAGGAAGCCAAGTAGGAGTAGTGGTGGTGTTGCAGAGAAGAAGATGAGGTTTAAAGAGAGAACTATCAAGTAAAAATCCACTCGTGCTCCCGCCCCCCAGACTTATAATTAATTACGGTTATTAAAACAACACCGACTTGACAGGTAAAAAGTGCCGACCAGGAGAAAAGGGGAATCTCAAGAATAAAGGCACAGGAAAAGAATGGTTCTGGACCCGACACTAGACGGGGGTTTATTCTTAGTAGCCTACGGCTTCCGTCATTGGGTGCTCCCCGTTGCCCTATTACTTAAATTTACATTAGATTAGGTACATACATGAAAAAATTAAGTAGGTGAAAAAATTGGGGAAAAAAAAAAAAAGAAACCAAAATAAAAGTTATAAAATCAAGAAAAGAGTCAAAAGAGAACCAAAAATTCAGAAAAGTCGAACTCAATTTCTTGCATTCCAGATACTGAGTTGTCACATCGATCATGTCAGGGTTACTAAAGTCACGGTATGCTCTGTGCCTTACCTGCCTGATTCTAGACTTGACAAGGAAAAAGAAAAAGCAAAAGGGAATCCTTGCAGGACGTGCCAAGTTTCCAACTCATTCATACTTGGTCAACAACAACAACAACAACAACAGCCACGGACGCATTTCATTCTCCGTCTGTGCCGTTCTCCACCAAATACACTCCGGGCACGGTGCAGTTCTCATCCCTATCCTATCATTGCCGGATCTGCATCTCTATACTAGTATCCTCATTCCTTTGTTTCTCCTGGACCAAACCAGCCATGCTCCACAGTTCATTCATCTCAAATTAGAAAAAGAGCGTCCATTGGGCGGTTGTCCGATGCATCCATGGCAGCAGGGAAAAGTTTTGGTCGGGTCCAGTCCGACATCCGATCGATTAGGACCACCAGGTTACCAGAGCGTTTGGAGCCCCTCCATCCATGCTCGGTTACATGACCATCTCCACGTTGATCAAACAGACTACATGCAGGAGGTGAATCCCCACTTCTATACCATGCCGTGCGAGGTCCCGTTCCGGTCGGTGTACCAGTCTACAACACTGAACCGAGTGAGAGTGGAGAAGAGCGGAGACCAGATCGGGTGGAACAGCAGGCACGCGAAACAACCAGCTACTCGGTTGCGATGGTTCGGCCCAGAGTTACCATTTTAGGTGATTACCCTCAACTGTATTTGGGTAAGGGTGGTTGTTATACAGTTCCGATCCACCAAGTTACAACAATTTTTCATGCTGACCAATACGAGGAATTATATAGAAAATGCAGTACAGTTTTCTTGTTTCGAACATATCCGGTTCCTGAAGCCTCACCAACAATGCAACCGCTTTTGAAAAAAAAAAAAAAAAAAAAAAAAACCCTGTGGCCGCGCTCCGCGGCAAATGTCATACGTATCTCGTTTCCAACGGCTAAGATCGCTACACAACAGGCCATATTCTTTACAGCGGTGCAGAACATTCCAAGGAAAGGAGTTCTCCCAGCAGAGGCAATCGTGGACGGTTAAAGCAAAAGAGCTCGGTGTACTGTTTGTTTCAGTTCCTCCTTATGACTGCAGTTACCTACCTCTCCGTCTAGTTCGGAGTACCTTCGTTCAAGAGTTGCTTGCCACTTGGCATACGGTTATCGGTCCCGTCTCCCTCACAATGAAGGAGCTTAGAGGGATATCCTGCTTCAGTACACTTTCAATGTCTGCCACACGCATTTCCTTCAAGCCGCACACCATTCGAACCAGAACTTACGAGAACCCAGCGCATAAGTGGAAGTACTATCCTCTATAGCATTCAACTGAATTAGGTCATAACCGCCCAAAGCAGAAGAACAATGCATACTTCAGTAGATGCCCGTCGGGAATGGTCCCAGACAGACCATATTCTGTGAAGCGGCTGGCCAAGTGTATCGCTCCTTCACCAAAGGTGGTCGTGGCGTACTACGGCTCTACATTCCGCTGAAGCAGTTCTTGAATGAGAGCCACATTCTGTACGTAGGGAATGATGGAATTCCAAAGAAGAGGGTGAATTAGCGGGCTACCAGGCGTAGCAACAAGGTAGACGTCGCATTCTGCCCTTTCAAGAAGCACAAGTGTCAAAGGCCACTAACGCCATGCCTGCGTCAAGGGCTACTTAAAAATTAGAACAAGGGATTGGGCACACAAAGAGTGACCTTACTAGCAGCTATGGTTAAGATCTGTTGCTCTCATTTATCAAAATTTCACATATATCTAAACGCATCCGACGTACTAAAACAAGATCAGCCCACATAGAAGGATCCATGGTAAACTGTGATATAGATAGGAGACTTTCATTTTGCACTGCACACAGTTAGTCTAGCTTCTCGGGTCTAAAGAAGCTACAGGGACTTACCAATATCATTTAAGCGAAAACATCCGGGCGACAGGCGATGTTGAGTCCAACTACCAGGCACCATATAGTTTTATACAATGTGGCAGATAAAACTATGGTCTTATCGGGGCGATAAGCATATCGGATGGAAGTCGACAACCGGAGGCACCAGCCAATCAAGGCCCAGGAAATCCATCCCACTTTCTCTATCCGACTGACTAAGAAACTTATGGATAGTGACAGGGAACTTCTTTCTGACTCTTTACGAATGATGATACTCTATCGTTGAATCCTCTTGTGCGGAGCCCCTGTCAGCTACTATCGACGGCCTGTTTCCCTGACTTCAACCGAACCCCTTGGAGTCTTTCATCTCCACTCTTTCATCATGTCCGCAGACCCTCTAGTCCCCGAGACTCGGGTCCTTGCCATTGCAAGCCATGTAAGTCGTCCTGTCAAATGCGGCCATGATCCCCATAGAAGGTCAGCCTGATTAATGCGTTACGGATAGGTTGTCTATGGGTAGGTGTCTCCGTTGTTGAGATCTGGAGATCCAATACTCTCCGGATTTGACATCACCCCGCAATGATCTACTTGGACCGATCATGACTCGATTGCTAATCTGAGAGGTTAGTTATGTCGGGAACAAAATGGCAACACTTGTCATGCAACTACTAGGCTGCGATGTTGCCGCGTTGAATACCGTCCATTTCAGTGAGTCATTTGCCCACGCCCTTACTTACTAGGCCTTAAACTGATAAGATTCCAAACAGGCAACCACACTGGCTACAGGCAATTCAAAGGCACGAGGGCAACAGCCGAACAGATTACTGAAATCTATGAGGGCTTATGCCAGAGCCATCTAACAGACTTTGACGTCATGCTGTCCGGCTATGCGCCCAGCGCCGCAGCCGTCGAGGCTGTAGGAGCTATCGGCATGGACCTGCAGCGCAAGGCTGAAAAGAACCCTGGTTCTTTCTTCTGGGGTGAGCACGGTCCACGGTGCACATCTAGCGTCCTCACTAACAACCTATAGTCCTGGACCCAGTAATGGGCGATCAGGGCCGCTTATACGTTAGCAATGACGTGGTACCGGCCTATAAGAGGATCATCCACCACGCGGACCTGATTCTCCCCAATCAGTTCGAAGCCGAGTGAGTCAGGCTAAAATGTATTGTCTCAGAGCGTAACTCATACCTCGTAGAACCCTATCCGGACTCAAAATTACCTCCCTCAGCACGCTAGCAGAAGCCATTACTGCCATCCACGCAACCTACAACGTCCCCCACATAATCATCACCTCTGTCGACCTGTCCAAATTTACCCAATCGTCCTCTCCACAAACCACCCCACCAGACAGCCTGACAGTCATCGGCTCCACAACCCGCTCGGATGGCTCCCCACGTCTCTTCCGCGTCGACGTCCCAGCCCTGGACTGCTACTTCAGCGGCACCGGCGACATGTTCGCCGCACTCATCGTCGCCCGACTCCGGGAAGCTGTCTTCGCTGCGGACCCTCAACTCCGCACGACAAAGTCCTGGGTGTCCCCCGATGATGTCGAGGCTACGGATCTCCCTCTTGCGCGAGCGACCGTCCAGGTTCTGGCGAGCATGCACGGCGTGCTCGAGAAGACGATGGAGGCGCGCGATGCGGAGCTCCGGGTGGCTGATACCCGGGGCGATGAGCTGCTTAGTGAGGAGGAGAGGCTGAAGCGGGAGCATTTGCGGAAGAGTAAAGCGGCTGAGGTGAGATTGGTGAGGAATGTGCAGTACCTTCGTGAACCGACGATGGTCTTTCAGGCACAGGAGTGGAGGAAAGAGGATTTACCGGCGGGGAGCCAATAGATCAACTTTTACTTGTGCTGTCTATGTAACGTACGATAGATAAGAACTAGATGATAAATATGTACGGCTAGCATACATACACACATACATACATACATACTCTAACCTATCCATGGGCGTTAGAAGTCTATTGATTTAATTCATTAAATCACATACTCTGTCCCAGTCTACACCACCCCAACAGCACCCCAAAGATAAAAGGGAGAATAATAGAGTAATAAGAGAAATGCAAATTCTTTTCTATATAACCAACGCCATGTATATGAAAACCCACCCCATACAGAACCTATCATATCATCATTAGTTAGTACCAGTGCTACCAAAGCCACCCGCACCACGCACACTCTCCTCCAACTCCTCCACAACCATGACCTCAGGGGTATAAATCTAGTACTACAAGTCAGCAATCGAACCAGACAGCACCCACATAATTCATAATAAACCAAAACCAAGGAAGCGGGGGGAGAAGAAGAAGAAGAAGAAGAAGAAGAGAAAACATACTCTCTCAATAATAAGCTGAGCAACCCGATCCCCAGCCTTGACGGGGAAATCAACCTCGGAGTGGTTGAACAGGAGAACCTTCACCTCCCCACGGTAATCAGCATCAATGACTCCAGCTCCGGTATCAATGAAGTGCTTCGCTGCGAGTCCGCTGCGGGGTGCGATGCGGCCGTCTATATATTTTTTTTTATCATGGATTAGCCAAACGTTCATAACATTCTTCTCCTACTCGCCCATCTCATTCAATTCCCCATCATAAACCCGGAAACAAGATAAAATAGAAGAAGAAAAAAAGAAAGAAACATACAAGTTCCCTCAGGCACAGCAATAGCAATCCCCGTATCGACCAACGCCTTCCCCCTAGCCGGAATAACCGTCTCCTTAGCAGCGTAGACATCATATCCGGCGGCGAAGGCGGAGCCACGGGTCGGGGCGCGACCGTCCTCGTTCAGCTTCTTGATGAGCAGCGGGGGCAGAGGCTGCGAGATAGAGGTAACGGGGGTATCGTTGGTCATTTGGGGCTGGTCTTCGGTGTTGGGCTTGGGGCGCTTGGCGAGAGGTGAGGTCGGGAGGGAGGGGGGTTCTCTTGTCGTTGTTTGTTGTTGTTCGGATGGGGGAGGAGTGGTCTCTTTGGTCATGGTTGTAAAGAGGTTTTTGAAGTAGTTGAGGTGGTTTGGTCGTTGCGGTGTGTGGTGGTGGATCAAGGCCGATGTGGTTATGCGCGTGTAGACGCGTAGCGCGTTTAATGGGCTTGGCGTTGGGGGCATAGTGTTTGGGTGGTTTGCATTTACTAAGTAGTTTAACCTAGGTGGTGTGTGAATAGGTAATCAGAGGGAAAAGGGTTGAAAATTTTGGAGATAGGAATAGGTGTATGGACTTTTACAAAAGATACCGTATATAAACAAATTCTAGCCAATGATATAGCCTATCTGGTAGAAGAAATAGTGCAAAGTTAAGTTTTTGGTACCTGCTATCAATGAAAATTTTACTTGGGGTCAAGCACCAGTGGAGGTTACCGACGCCCCGCAATGCCAATGAGGTAGTATCGCTGTTTAGCCTCGGTCCGTGGTCACCGACGCTCAACTGGACATTCGCAATTGATCTCCCCTGCATTTATTGCCGGACCTCCTGTCTTCAGAATGATTCCGCTAACTTCCCGGCGATCTAGTCATCTAGTTTGCAGATAACTATTAGTACCTCCCAGAAATCAATCCCTTTTGTTTGTTTTAATTACTCTAAACAGTTGGCCATGGCTGGAGCGGTGCGCCAACCAATTGATATTCCGTCCCTAGAGCGGTATCTCAATCAGAATGTACCTGAGATCCAGACACCAATAGATGTGAAACAGGTAAGCACAGTGGGACCAAATAGAGTATGGTTGATGGGCACAAGCTGACTCCCCACAGTTCTCGTTCGGACAGTCTAATCCAACTTATCTGCTGACCGGCACCAATGGAAGGCAGTACGTCCTGCGCAAGAAGCCCCCCGGCAAGCTCCTGTCCAAGACCGCGCACAAGGTCGAACGCGAATATAAGGTCATCCATGCACTAGAGCAGACGGACGTCCCGGTACCAAAGGCATACTGTCTCTGTGAGGATAGCAATGTGATTGGGACCCCGTTCTATATCATGGAGTTCTTGGACGGTCGGCTATTTACCGATCCCGCCATGCCGGGAGTTAGTGCTGAGGAAAGAAACGCATTGTATGTTTGATTATCACGCGTCATCCGAGGATGAGTTCGGATTACTAAGAACCTTGCAGGTGGAAGGCAGCGGTGCAGACCCTGGCTAAGTTTCATCGAGTCAACCCCAAGTCAGTTGGACTGGAAACTTTCGGAAAGCCGTCGGGGTACTATGATCGACAGATCTCCACCTTCTCAACGGTGTCCAAAGCGCAGTCTCAGGCGGTTGATGTTGAGACCAAGGAGCCAGTGGGGGAACTTCCGCATTTTATGGAGACGGTGCGCTTCTTCTCGAATAAGGCTACTCAGCCGAAGGATCGCGGCACGCTAGTCCATGGCGATTACAAGATCGACAACATGATTTTCCATAAGACTGAACCCCGCGTCATCGGTATCCTGGACTGGGAGATGGCTACAGTGGGGCATCCACTATCGGACTTCTGCAACCTCACAAGTCCGTACTATCTCGACGGCACCGACCACACAACCGACCAGTTCCAACCTGAACGGATACCTGGTTTGCCCAGGCGTGAAGACTGCGTGCGGTGGTATCACGAAGTGGGAGGATGGGACCCGACCCCGGACCTCCCCTGGGGAGACGCTTTCTTTGCCTGGAGGCTCTCGATTATCCTTCAAGGAGTCAAGGCTCGGTATGCACTGAGACAAGCCAGCAGTGCCAAGGCGCACGAGCATGCCAAAAAGACTACCCCGTTCGCGTTGGCCGCCTGGGAACGGGTCAAGGCCGTCCAGAACGCAATGCATCAAAAAGGCAAACTGTAGCTGTTGTGCTATCCATCCAATCTACTCCGATCGCTAGAATGAATCTACTGTGGACCCTGCTCGTAGACCTGTGGCGTGTAGGCCAACGAAGTACATGCGATAAGCAGAGGGGGATGGCTGGCGGGACCTCCTGGAGTGAGGGCTGGTCATTGGTGCATGACGGGCCTGTCGAATATTCATAGTTTGTGATCTATACCGAAACCCATACGCAAGCACGATAATGCAAGCTCAGGTAGATGACTAATAGAGTGTATTATTTCAGGAATGGCAGGCGTAGGCCCAAGCAGTTGTCGTCGTAATTGGCCGGGTTTTTACACAAATCCTTACGTTTGGAAGCATTAGGGTGTCAAGCAGATTTGTTTTCACGATCGGAAATTCGGAAGATGAACTCGTATATGCGCCAAGGGATTGGTTGGTCCAGTGAACGGTCACCAACGCAATGTCAGCAGTGAGCCGCTTGGACCATGATAATTGGGTGCGGCTCATGTGCTTTGTTTTCCTTTGTTGCCTCATGTAAGGGTTAAATAAAAATAAAAAATAAAAAGGCGGGTAAGAAAAGAAAGCATCGGGCAACTCCGGGCAGAGAAATAGACCATAGAACAACCACCACCATCACGACATTCACATCCCATACATATATCAAGGTAATAGTCTACAGCAGTACGTGCTGGGAAATCCAATTCTACCCTAAATGAACATGGCCTGCCAGCAACAGGTCCTCAGGAATAGTCATATGGGGGAGGGGGAGGAGGTGATCGACGGACAAGCGAGGGCTACCTAATTCTTGGTAACTTCTTGTCCCTCTCTCCCTCTCTCCCTCTCTCCCTCTCTCCCTCTCTCCCTCTCATTGCCTCAAAGACTCCATAATCGCAGTGGGGTTTGACCCTCCCCTTTCTGCGGCGACCAGGATCAATCTCACCCATTGGCCCACACTGTTGAACACCATCCCACTTGACAAAAATGCCCCGATCGAGGAATCCCTGCAGACTCATCGTTCGATGGCCCGAAACGGCGCCTCACCTCTAGGCGAAAGAAGATGAAAGAAATGATCGACCCGGTGCTTACCGGAAACAAACCATCCCATATGATGTCAATAACGGATCATGTTATGTGTGTCAGGAATGCTTGATAAATTAAATTTGCATATTGAAACTAAGATGGTTGGGGAAGGGATGTGACCCTGGTAAGTTTTCGTTGGTTGTATCCATTCAGATGAAAATGGGGCCCGGAGCGGGCCGCGTTTGTGCTTGCGAGAGAGAAAGAATAATAAATCAATGAATGAGTGAGGGTGAGACCTTTTTTCTTTTCACCGTTTCCAGTCATATTACCTGTCGGTAGTGCAGGCATCCGATTCCTGTGTCCGTTCAAAAACGGAGTAGTATCCGGGAGATATCATGATGGATCCCCACCTCCCGAGAAGAGGAGTGGAAGGAATGAAGGATTGTAGTTTGTTTGACTTCTTTATCCAGTTTAGAATTTAAACCCTTTTTGCCACTAGATTCAATAGTGGCCGTTGGGAGAGGAAAACATAACACATAAAACATAAAACATAAAAAACAAAAGACAAAAACAAAGAGTCTAGGCAGCATCGAATGTCAAGAGGCTGGAAGTTTTGAAAGAGGGGCTTGGGGTTCTCGGCCAATTGCCAATATTAGGGCGGAGCATCCATGGGTAAAAATGTTGGACAGAGAAAGACAACCTGACCATGTCCTGCATCCTGCTGATTGATGGATCTGCAATCAGTCAGAGGGAAGAAAGATCTGCGAAAGAGTCCCCAAAATTTTGAACCTCCGTCCACCTTTATCATTGATATCCGGAGCAATCGCAATGGGACATGAAAGATCGGAAGAGGCAAAATAAAAGGAATCGAGAATCCAACCACGCATCGCTCTGGGAAAGATATACTTCACTCGGTCGATTCCTTCTTTTATGGACCTATTCGTATTCGTGGCTTGATGCTTGTTATTATACTAGCGCTAGAATCCATCTAGACGAGAGAGAGTCAGCGACGCCCACTTGATCGCTAAAAGGTTGATTGTGCACCACCGACGTAGGACTGTCGATGCATAATGACTTCTCTGGTCACCCCAAGCCCATGAATAACTCCTACTGGCAACTTACAGAAAGTAGTGCAATCCTAAGTGGAGACCGGTTCAACGTGGGGCTACATCTCTGGTCCGATCATCTCCTGCAGAGTGACAGGCGTAGCACGAAATTGCTCCCCTCCTTTCGCTGCGTCTCTCTCTCGCCCTCTCTCCCTCTTTCTTCTGACCCTCAGTCTAACTTGGTTTCCGTACAGCCTCACACCGAACACGCGTGATTCTTCAGGACTACGCTAAATTTGCTGCAACAGTGCCCATCCCCATTTCATATCGGGATCCTGACTGGTTGCAATCAGAATCAAACGGGCAGATGGGGCCCAGTCTACGGTTCCAGGGTGCTACCGTGTAGTCGTACACTACCTACTAGTAGTCTAGTAGATTTTCTAGGCACTAAGAATAACAGAACAAGAATAATATCATGGACAAAGGGGACCTGATCATAATAATCCGAAGAGATCTCAACCCAACGTTCAGAATGATGATAATGGGCTTTGTGTCGGTCACTGATCACGGGGATTCGGGGATTCGCAGGTTAAGAATAAAGCCCTCAAGGGTCATGCCCCTTTTTACTCGGTCCTTGGTAACCTGAGTCCTGGTTCTGATTTTTTTTTTTTTTCTCTTTAATTATTTATTTAATTTTTCATTTTTTTTACCTCTAAATCATTTACCCCCTAATTATTGATTATGATTACTTCTCCTCTTTTTATTTGGATTTTTGGATTTTGGGTTTATTTTTTCCCCCGACGCACAAAACGCTTTGATCCAGTCGAGTCAGGGTTGATGACTAGTTGACCCAGGAGACTAAACTGGAATAAGTAGTTCTAAGGTTGTGTGGCGGTCAAGCCAACAAGGGAGGTTAACAGCCTTGTCGCCTCAAGACTTAGGCTATTGCGGAAGACGTATCGGAGAAATTGTGTTCTTGGGAGGGATGACTAAGGCAATAGTAGACGGTAGTAACACACAAGGATGACGAAAACTAAAATATGATGGAATAGAAAAATTAAAAAAAAAAATAAGAGAGAAAAGAAAACAGATGAGACGCGATTAGCTATGGCGAAGAATGGCCACATCAGCGATGAGGTCAGTGACCATCGATCTAGCTTTCCAGCTTGACTCACCCCCCGGGTCAATCCTCTTCAGAGGGACAACAAGCAGTGCCCAAGGTTCCATGGCGGTTCGATGCAGAGAACAGTTCAGCCTCCTCGTTTTGACCGTCGGGTCCCGCCAATCACCGTGCATCCGCGGAGAGCCTCAAAAAGTGTTTTGATTATTTAGGTTTAGTGCGATGTGGAACTGCGGCTGGTTCGGCCTCGTGGACGTGCCATGAAGAGGGCGATTGTCAGTAGGAGCCCGAGAGAATTAAAGTGGGAAAATTCAAGGGAAAAAAAAAAAAAAAAGAAAAAAGAAAGAAAGAAAGAAAGAAAGAAGCACGGATATGGTCAGATTAGAAATTCTCTCTTTTTGAATACTATTCATTTTTACTTTACTCCCCTTGAATCCGAATCTTCCATTGTACTGGATCTGAAGAACGATCGTTGATACTCCACGAAGTACTTTTTCATTCTTCAACGGGTGTCTGGTCTCAGGTCACTCAGCTTAACCTCTTGTCTGGTCTCTGAATTTCCTCCCCTGGTGCTCACCCCCACTTTTTTCTTTTTGGCGCGTCTAGAGTCAGCTTCCAGCCCGCCGTCCCCCTCCGGCCGCTTCGACCTATTTCTACTATTTATTTCTTGGAATTCAATTCCGAAATCGTCAGAGAAAGGGGACCCCTTGGACTATCCAGTCTAAAAGGTTCGAATGACGGAAAGTGGACAAATGTTGACAGACTGACAGTGCATTGCTGGTGTCTCGCTCGTTGCTTGTTCTCCACTGAAGGCCCGGGTTCCAGCTCGGCCGGTAGTGGATCTCCTTTAGATTCCTTTTCTCCTCAATGAGAAGAATCCTAGCTGACTTAACTAAGAATCCATCCTGACTGTGTCTAATTTCCCTTTTTTTTTTTTTTTTTTTTTCGTTCCCTTTCTTATTTTTATTTTATTTATTCTATTTTTCTTCTATTCTCTGCGACGACCCCCCCTTCTCGGGTTTTTACCCTCGCTGACCGCTTCGAACTAAAAAGCCAGCCTTTTGCCAGGCGGTCACTCCCGCTCCCAGTACTATTAGCTTCATTCCACCAGCCGTTTCTCGACCATCATTATAATTTTATTATAATAGTAATGCTCTCTTAATGCCATTACTATTATTGTGATCATTATTATTATCCTTCTTTTTCTTCTTATCATTATTCCTATTCGGATTACTATTATTATTGTCAATTTCCCTCCTCTTGGCTTGTCCATCTGACAATCATTGCAACCCACACGGGCGCCGCCGCTGAGATTATTATGCCTGTGCCATAAACCACTGTTGTTTTCCCTCTTCGTCCCCCCACTTGTTTCGAAGCCGGCGGCTACTACTTGAGTCGTCGCCTAGATTATCACCACCAGTTTGATCGTCGCAAATCTTGGATATTGTCCCATCCTCATTATCCCTCTCACCATTTGGTCCGCCTACTCCCCACCCACTCCTTAAGATTTGCGGTTCTCAATCTCAAGCGGACGGCGCATCATCTCCGTATCCTCAATCGTGACGTGCAAATTGTCTCCGATTGAGCCTCATCTTTAAAGCCGGCGGGTGCCTGAATTCTGCCGTGTACTCCGTGTCTTAAGTTCTTTCAGGTGAGCTTATTCTGCATCTTTAATGAGCTATCTCTTGTCCCTGTTCCTGTTCTTTTCACTTATTTGATTATTTGTTTATTTTTTTCCTTATCTACCCTGTCCACGGTAAGAGCGGCAAAGTCGGGGGCGTCTTGAGGGTGAAAAAAAATCAAGACTCCACGCACCAAAAGTGCACCTCATTCCTATTCTCTGTTAGTAGGAGGTCTCCTGCACGCACCACCGATGCCGTGGTGATTGGTCTAATATCAGGTGGTTTACCCGACATGGTAGCACTCATGGGGTCTCCATCTTTTCTGACATCGGAGCTTGATTGATCCCACAACGTCTCCAGGAGTGGGTTATTACTTATCTTATTAGTCGCCGCAACCGTAGTTGGATTGCTATTTTCTTTTTTTTCCCCCTCCCCATTTGTCCTTGTTTATTTTCTTACTTGGGTGTGGGTTTTTGCTTCCTATGGTTTTCACATGTTATAATCCATCAACATCCTTATCAGATTTCTGTTCAGCGATTCATCTCCGTCTTCTAGTCTGATACCGTTTGAAAATACTTTGCTGGGCGCGAACTAACAGGCAACAGGATATCTGGGGATCAATCGGTTGGCCAAGCGCACCCCAATTGTTTATTTCCTTTATTGTACATTCGCTGGGCGGGCAGTCAGGTTCTGAGCCGGTGTTTTAACGGGTTCAGAGCAAACGGTGATCTCAAAGGGCCAGAGTAAACTATAGAAGGTGCGGCGCGCCTGATGCGTCAAAAACCGCCGCCTCCATGACAGAATCATATGATCCCGATGAGGACCGTCGTTCTCCCGGGCTGGAGGCGACAAAGCCGGATTATAAGCCCCACAAAGATCCGACTCCTCCTTTTATAGTCAAGGAGGCCAAGGAGCCCGAAGGCGAATTTAAATATTCTTCAGGCGAGGGAACACCGGACGGTTCCCGTAAGCCTCAATCGAACCTATACAAGCCCGAAACAAACGAGGGCAACTCGGTGCTGATCAGCTATATAGACCCTAACCGACCTGATATTGCCAATTATGAGAGATCTGACCCACTTCGTCCAGAGCACCTCCGTGACATCCTCTGTGATGATCTACTGGATAAGCCTATTATTAAGCCTGAGAAGCCAAAGCTGGAGAGCCCCGTGGTGGAGCCGGCAAAGCCTAGAGAGCCTCAATCAGAGACGGATCCGAGTGAAGCAGCTAAGCGCGCTCTTGCGCTGTTAGATCTACCAAAGCCCAGTGATGACCCCTTGGAGCCTCCAGAGATCCCAGTGAAATCACACATTCCTTCTCCTGACGCGCGCGCTGGCGTGAAAACGGAAATCTTGTCTCCAAAGATTTCCCAACCACCCCCGCCTGCCCTTCCCAGTATCACGGAGAAGAAGCCGTTCAGCCCGCCTTTACGTCAATATGCAATCTCCGTACATCAGTCGCAGGATGTGTTACCCCCGTTCCACTCACCGGACAATACCACCACTCTGCCCCCCATTCAGACTGCACTACGTGGGATAGCTCATGTCAATGAACCCGCTGTACGCGTCAATGGCTCCTCTCCCTATTCTCTACCACCTGTCACAGCTAGTTCTCCACCGGGACTCAGGAGTGACCCTGTCTGGGAGCATCAACGACCGGGCCATTTCGTTCCTCCCCAGATCCCTCCTAGCCCTTACTCGCATCTGTCACCTGCGAGTACCAAAGACTTATCAGCCGTGTCATCTCCGGCAGCGCAAAGCTCGTACTGGAGACCTCAGAAATCCGACATACCTTATATTACATCCGCCTATGACATCGCACATTGTGAAGCTAAAAGCCCTGCGACGAGTTATCCAACACCCACGGACCAAACTCCAGCGGGGACGTGTGAACGGACACCATACAATCCAAGTCCGCAACACAATGGGGTTGTCACCTCGGGAGCCTACAAATGTCGGCACCCGGGGTGTACCGCTCCGCCTTTTCAAACTCAATACCTATTGAAGTAGGTCTCAGCACTTCGCCATCATATATGAATTCTAGTTATCTGTGGAAGTGCTTTCCAGAGCTCAAGCTGATACAGAACAGTTCCCATGCGAACGTTCACTCGCAAGACCGACCCCATTTCTGTCCCATTGAGGGCTGTCCTCGCGGAATCGGCGGAAAAGGGTTCAAACGCAAAAACGAGATGATACGACATGGCCTGGTCCATAATTCCCCCGGTTATGTGTGCCCGTTCTGTCCAGACCAGCAACATAAATATCCACGACCCGACAATCTCCAGCGGTAAGCTTCCCCTGGTTTGCCATGCGCAACGATGTTGAAGATGCTGACGGAATCAGGCATGTGCGGGTCCATCATGTGGACAAAAGCAAGGATGATCCCCAGCTCCGACTGGTCCTTTCGCAAAGACCAGAAGGCAGCGCGCGAGGTCGCCGCCGTCGGATCAACTCTTGATTAAATGCTTATATGAAATGCGCATCATACTTATCGACTTCTGCCTGTGAGAAGATGGCTTTCTCACTATTATCGAGAATGACGCGGTCATCTTCACGATGTTTTGCCTTCTATCCCCCCCACCTTTTTGATGTACACTGTGCATGCATTATGAATCTCTGCCATATTTCTCATACTATTCTCCTTTTTGTCTTGTCCGTTATTTACTTGTTCGAGATACCAGATGTCTAGAGTTACGAGCCACATTTATCGTTTGTCATTCGTTTCATGTCCGGATATACGCTACGTTTATGAAGAAGCGTGGGATTGTACAGGAATCAGGAATCGAGGTTGGGCGTCTAGTGAAGGGTTTTTCTTTTTTTCTTTTTTCTAAATCATATTTTTTTTTATTTTATTTCTTTCTTCCCAAAAATACGCTATGCTTCATTTTGCGTTTCAGAGATGGATTTTATTCCCATCTCTTTTCTTACGAGCACATCTAGGGAATAGCGGCGTCTTTTCGCGGAAATAGTCATGAGACTCCATTCTCTATTCTAGGAGTCAAAAGTGATAGCCAGCTGAACTAGTTGACAGAAATACACGTTTCATCGACAAAAGGAAAATCGTCCAATAATACTGGTACAGGTTCATCCATATATCCACCCCTCTTCCAACCCATCATTAAACCCAATATAAGCAACAAACCAAACAAAAAAAAAAGAAAAGAAAAGAAAAGAAAAGAAAAAAGAGAGAAAGAGAGATTATTCCCTCCTCCGATGAATCCTCCTAACATGATCCTTCATATTATCAACCCGACTAAACATCCTCTCACAACCCGGCCACTCACAACACACCACCGGATTATGTTTGGCCTCATGCCTATCCCGATCCTTCTTACTCGAGAACCCGCCCGCCATAGCCTGCGGACACCCCGGATGCCGACAAAACAGATGCTTCCGGTGCCGATTATAATGTTTCCGGAGATCGCAGCCCCGCCGAAAGATCGTCTGCGATGTGCAGCCCGGGTACGCACACCGCCAGGTCTGGTCTGCGTTTTGGATGCCGAAGTTCGTGAGGTCTTTTTGGTTGGCAGAGCCTTGCGGGGGCATGGAGAGCGAGCGTGATGATGAGGCAGAGGCGGAGACTACGGCTGCTGTGGCGGATGTTGGACTAGACAGAGGGGGGTATGTGGGTGTGGTGCTGTTGTTGTCCGGGGGGTAGTAAGGGGAAGAGGAGGATATTGAGGATGGGGTGTGCATGTATTCTGATGGCCCTCCTCCTGGGTAGTAGTCGTTTGGGTGGAGATTGCCTGTGTTGTTGTGGTTGGTTGTGGTGCTGTCGAATGAGTCGCAGGCTGAGTAATGTATCGAGGAAGTGGTGGAGGAGGAGGATGTGGAGGAGAAGTCCCCCGCGCGGCGGAATGGGGCGTACAACATGTTGTTCTCCAGTTCGGACGGTTCGCGGAGATGCACCCGTTCCATTGTGTAGGGGATTAGATCGGCCATATCAGACATATCGGGGAGGACGTAGTGTTGGAGGGTTGGTGGGGTGTAGAGGTGTTGTTGGGGTGGGTATGGGGAGCAGGCTTCTGGGGTGTATGCGGATTGACGTTTAGAGGGAAGTATAGAGATGCCGAGGCCGGTTTGTATATCTATAGCTGGGTATTCTCCCGCTGGTAGATCGAAGGTGGTTGATGGGTCCATGGTCCCATGCAATTGAGGAATTTTGATAGATTGACAATTGGGTTATGGATGTGGAGGTCTAGTTGGACTAATAACTAGTGATGTGTCTGTGTCTGTGTCTGTGTATCTAGAGTAGAAGTAGATATAGATATGAATCACAGTTCAGTTTCAAGATCCGAGATGTAGATCCAAGTCCCGGTAAGAAAGATGGCAAGCACGCAATGATATTAGAAGAATTGAAGTAAAGAAGAAAGGGGAAAAAAAGATCATAAATAATCATCCGGATTATAACAATAATAATAATGATGATGATGATTCCAACGTCTATCTCCGATCCGAAAGATGAAGAAATATATAATATCAGCTGGTGACATCAACAGGGGCCCCACGTTGTAGGGAAGACCGTTTGAGGGAGTAAGACGTGGTGGCTATGCAGTGGTTTTTTTGCGAGCTGACAGTCGAACGGGTTTAGTTGGAGGAGGGTCTAGATGAGTGGTGAGTTCGTGTCTGCAAGAGACTTTGGACCAGATATGTGTCTCGGAAGGCTGTGAGGTACATCCAATGCTTCGTTGGCGGTCCTTTTTTTTTTTATTATTTTTTTTGGTGATCGCCAGGAGGGAAAACTGTGGTTTCTTTCTCCATTTCCGAGTTGTTGTTGTGGTTGGAGTCCACGTGCCAGAAGGAAGTAAAAAAGAAAAAATAATAGAATTAATAATAATAATAATAATAATAACAATAATCATAATCATAATCATAATCAGAGACATTTTGAACCGCCTCAGGATCCTAAACTTAGACTTGGGTCATATACCGCGAACGAATGAGCAATTGGCATCTTGGGGAGAGAGAGAGGATCAGAGACAGATGTGGGAAGAGGCGGGGAGGTGTGGACTCCTACTCGATCGGTTTGGCGATGATCTGGGGCCCTGGGGGCGAGTCCGAGCTAGTCCGGAGGGACACAAGACAGTACACAGTAGTATGGAGTCGTCAAAAAAGAAATACGCAATAAAATAACAGAACAATATACTTTCTTGGGAAGGAAAGAGAAATAAATTATTCTTAGCATCTCATTCCGTTGGGTTGCCAATAAGGGCCTGAGGATCCAACCCCAATTCAGACTGACACTGGCTGTGGCTTGTGCTGATTGGCCCGCTCGGATAGAGAGGCTAGAGATCGACAACCACCCGACCACTAGTGTGTTCTTACTTCTTTGGCAACCAAAATTGTCCCACTTTCGACTTTGGCTTTTTCCCTGGTAGGGCTGAAAAACTCACGCCGAGACCACGGTTATGGTCTTTGTGACTTGACTGGATTAGGACTTCTCATTCGAGCCATCGCGCTAGTATTCCCAAGCTATGCATTACATGGTTGTGGGCTGTGACTGGTGCTGGAATGGTTGCAGAGACCTTGCATAAGTCATCCCGTGTTCGGAGGTACCTTGGAAGCTCGTCCATGGATCTATAAGCGAAGGCAAGTTAAAAGTCAAGAGCCTCAGCCCCGCCGGACTTGTCCTTGACCCAAGTCGGGATCTCCGACTCTTTGTCTTCACGGCCCATGGAAAATAGAGGACCTTTTTGCGGTTGTGCCAGCAGTTGTGCATTGGGGAACAATATGCAATTGGCATCCTCAGGCCCCCCGCGCAAGGCTGGGGCTTCAAAGCCAAAAAATGTCCCGCCGAATCGTTGGACGCCATGACCATGACCGAATCCAGTTATGTCCACCGCTCATCGGGTCCTAGCGGATAAGCCTCATTCCCACCGGTCTTGCAGCGGTTCCAACAGATATGCATAGATCCAATTCTCGTATTGGTGGATTCCCCCTGTGGAGACGCGCCATCACCCTCGCCATTGGAGGGATAAGCAAATGGTGCGCCACTACAGCTGCAAAAGAGCGGTGTCACGGTAACTACTAGTAGTTCATCAGTTGACGAGAATGTCGGTTCTGCATCTCATTCTATACAGGCGCCGGTGCAACAAACTACTACCCTTCTTGGGACGGAACGGGTCGAGTCTAGTCCGATGTTTCAGCTGACATGTCACTGAAACAGCGTTTTCTGCCCCAAAAACTTCTTCGCTTCTATCACATTCATGTCTATTCATGTCATTCACCCGAGATTAGTACAGTTCTCAGGCGCTTATCATCGTAGTTTGAAGACATTCTCTCGCCGTTAAGCGGCAAACTCAGAAGAACAACAGTCTATCAAGCAATCCAAAAATGGAAAAAAAAGAAAGAAAAAGAAAAAGAAAAAGAAAAAAGAAATATATATCATCCCTTCCAATACTACACAGCTTTAACAGCATCTCTCCACAGTCCTCTCAGACATCTTCCGTCCTCTGTACGCCGTTGGACTCGGTCAACAAAGGGGTGGTAACATCTGGATCCTGGTGCTTGGCTCCTTTATCACCTGCGTCCCTATAGAGAATGTAATGCTGGACCATGAAGAGAATATCAAAAAAGATCGAGATATTCGACAGCAGGAGCTTGATAGGATTTCCCGTGATGCCGCTCCAATCGTCCTGGAAACTCGAGTCAAGAAACAATTGGACCAAGGAGAAGACACCGCCCGCTATGTCCAGCAATATTTGACCAATATGCCACCCTTGAGTGGATTTGCGCTTATAGTTTACCCAAGCCTGCGGCACATACTTGGTGACGGTGACCAGTACTTTTACGTGGGATAGACCGTATACCTAAAATAGATAGTGTCGTGTGTTAGCAATAAGCAGGTACATCGAACTTTTTTCTGGCTGCTTACCACGTCGATCCATCCCCAGGTGGATGGATCATAGCCCCCATCGGGGCTTTTACCAAGGACGATAAAGATTAAAATAGCAACGGCCACGATAGAGCCCCAGAACAAGCCTGCGACTGGCTTACTAACTCGTTGGAAGCGCGAAACCTTAAATCCCCAGATCGCGGGCCAAAACTGCGTATAAGTTAAGGCACTGAGAATAAGAGCGTGGACCGCAAAAGCAAAGTCATTAAATCGCACGGTAGACCCTTCGGACCCGGGATGACGAGCGGCATATTGGTGACGAATCACTGGAGAGTATAGGAAGGCAGCCGTATACGCAGTGTAGTACACATATCCCAAAGTATTAATGGTGGGGAAATCAATGGCTAATCCAACTGTCGAACGTCGCTGAAAGTTGGAGATTAATTGAGGATAGAAGGACGCGGACCAACATAGCGTGCTTCGCGGGTCAGTTTTCGGGTACGTTCAATACGTCGTCCAAGCCATTTCAGAAGGTAGAGCGAACGTTAGCACAAGGTGAAGACGTACTATATCCATCCTAAGAGGCTGTACCAAAGAATGTATCAGTGTCACTGAGTCAGTAGAGCGGGGGTATTCTCCCGCCAAGGCCGTAGCCGACGTCCGCAGCACATACCGAGAAAGGGCCTTGAGGAAGATCTCTAGTTGAGACGACATGATCTCGGAACCGTGTGATTTGCACACGCTGGAAGTTTGTAAAATGAACGAGAGGAAAGACCAATGCCAAAATTCCGCCTCTTCACTTCGCCAAGCGACCGGAATCCAGAGGATCAGAACCTCCTTGCCTCGGCGATAACGGGGTGTGAGCTATCACGAACTTTGTAGTCGCTTATCAATCCAGTGGTCAAGGTAAGGTAATCGATGTTTCGCTTCGTGTCGGATCTTTCCGCCAATTCATTGAAGAGTCCGGAAATGAAGACTCCGCCAGTTGTTTTCTCGAAAACTTATTAAAAAAAAAAAAAAAAGAAAGGAAGAAATGACTATGAGACTGGACTCATGGCACTTGGAGTAGTCGTCATCGATTGGGGAGCGACTGATAAGATATGAAGGACCCGGCACCCGTGACGGCACCCGTGACGGCACGCGATACTTCCCAAAATGGCAGGCGGTCGGCGGCTGAGGATGGCTGAGGATGGCTGAGTCAGCGGCTGGTTGTCCGGGATATGCGCTGGCCCGCTAAACCCCAAACGGAAAACAGTTGATCGGAGCTGGAAGAATCCAAATGCATCTACATTCCAGCCTCCAATCTCCCCTACCGTGGCAGACAAGATCGAAACCGCGGTTGGTATGGTTCCCCTGTTTGGTCAATTAATTTGGTTTTGGACTTGAATCTAACTGTTCAGGATTCATCGCTGTTTGGCCCGGTTGTTCAACTTCTCATCCATCCTCACTTACCTCCCCCGCCTTTCTTTCGTCTTACTATCTACATCCCCATCCTGAAGCGCGTACGGTGGTAAACATCTGATCATCAGCTTCAGCAGAGCAAACCACTTCGATTTATCGTGTTCTTTGCGATCGCTCCCTACAATTCATCTGGTCACTGACGTATTGTGCTCAAATCAACATCTCTTACTGGCGCATGGTGCATTCTCTGGTGTGGGGGATCTATTAGATCTCCTTCGGGAATCTATTCCGGCATTCCAGTGTCGCAAGATCGCTATTTGAGACAGCATACTTGCATATAGTCCGAACATACAAAACTACTGGACACCATGACTGGTAACTCAGATCTTACGGCTCCCGGGAGCAGCACGTATGCCTCGGATACACTGCATGTCGGCGATGGGACATGGGACGCAGGGCGTGACACATTCCTCTTGCCAAACTTGATGGGGGTCAATTTTGACACAATGCAATACAATGGTATAGTGGAATTCTGACCTTGGGAAGCTCTCTTTCTTACATTGATGTCAGGCATGGGAAACCGATTCAAGGATATGCCCTACTATCGTACCCTAATAGTCGTACATGGTGTTATTGGGACAATCGTATTTCTAGGTCTTGTTCCAATATCTATATTGATCATTCGATACTACTCTCGATGGAATCCGTTCGTGGCATTCAAGTTGCATGCCTGGTTCCAGGTCCTAACTCTACTGCTAAGCACGGTAGTGTTCGTCTGCGGGTGGTTTGCAGTCGGCCCGGAAAGGAGCCTAACAAACCCTCACCACGGAATTGGACTGGCGATCTATGTCATGGTTGTCTTTCAGGTTATGTGGGGCTGGTTCCTTCATAAAGTAGAAAGCAAGCGGCAAAGATACCGAGTACCGTTGAAATTGGTAGTACGTTACGAAAAATATTATTGCCCCAACACTCATCTCGAGAGCTAACTTCATATCCGTCAGATCCACCGATGGATTGGCCGAGCCCTTGCTATTCTAGGACTTATCCAGATTCCCTTAGGACTCACCCTTTATGGTTCGCCAAAGTCGTTATTCATACTATATTCCGTCGCCGCTTTTGCTCTCTTGGTTACGTTTTTCGTCCTGTCGTACCTGTATGATGATGAGGGATATCCACCGGGACCCGACCTTGACAGTCGACATAGCTATGTCTCTGGGCCCCCTAGCCCCGGCCCTGCTGGTCATCGCCAGAGCAGTTTCGGACGAATGGCTGCCGCGGGAGCCGCAGGAGCAGGCCTGGCTTCACTCTTCAGGCGTCGCTCTCGGAGTAGGGGAAGGGATGGCTATGAGGACTCTCAAACGTCTTACCTTTCGGAAAAGTACTCAGATGAAGGAGCCCAGCGTAAAGGCTGGGGCAATAAACTGCTCAAGCTTGGTGCCGCGGGCGGTGGTGCCTTCCTCGCTAAGAAATTCTTCGACAGGAGAGGAAACCGAGATAATGATGCCGAATCTGGCCGGTATCGACCCGCCCATAACCGAAGTGACAGCATGACGGAGACTACAATGAGTAGGATGGAAGATGGACGACGGCCCGAACCAAGTCACAGAACCCCTCTCAACCGCCCACCCAGCCGACCCCCGAGTAGACCTCAGAGTCCCGGGTCGTCATACTACTACAATTCAACTTACTTCTCTGATAACGACCATGACCGACCTCATCGGGCCCGAAATGCTCTATTTGGTGCTGGTGCCTTTGCAGCCCTCAAAAACATGTTTACCCGTCGCAAGGCAAATGATGACGATCGTCGTGTAGAAGATATGCGCCGTCGGGAGAGAGAGGAGGAAAGGCTTGCACGAGCCGACAGCAAACGACGCTATACTGGAGATGGGTACCCACCCCGCAGACGAGCCGACTCCTTCACCGCGACTGACATCTCATCTACTGAGCTGACACGACCTCCGCGGGGGCCCTCGTACGGAGAATCAGCTTTAACTGGGGATCCGGCAATGTCCGGGGCAATCGATGGGCATCATTCTGATTTACCCCCAGGTGCGCCCACTTCGGAAATGCCAGGTCAAGCTCCCTCTCGGCTTGATCCTTCCAATATTGCGGCAGGAGCAGCTGCTGGAAGTGCCCTAGGTGCTGCCTCCAGCCATCACCGCCGAAGCAGCAGTAGACACCGGAGCAGCAGCAGACACCGGAGCAGCAGTAGACACAGAGATGACCAGACGAGCTCCCCTCCAGTATCGGTGAAAGTCAAAATGCACAACGATGGCCGGCATGTCACGCTCAGAAGGTTAACCGAGGAAGAGGCAGCCGCAAGTCGCGAAGCAAGACGTAGGGAACGGAGAAACTCTCGTCGTCGCGCCGGAAGTGCAAGCTCCCTGTCAGGCAACGAAGGTAACTACGACCGGTGGCGCCGCGTTGAGGAATTAGAGCGTCAACAGCACGAACGAATCCAGCGAGAGCAGGAAGCTGCCGCCGCCGCCGCCGCAGCTGGAATGTCCACAGCCCCATCTGGGAGCGTGCCTCCTCCACCTATTCCCCCGCCCCAGAACATGAGCCATATGTCCCCCCCTCCCCCGCCACATGCACCTTCCAGTCTGCCGTATGGCCCAGGGAGCATCACATCCCCTGGTACATTCACCGGGACAGAAGCAAGCGGAGACTACGCAAGCAATCGGCGACGAAGACGAGCGGAACGAGCTCGCGCCCGACAAGAAAGACAACACAGTGTAGAATTCACTTGACGGATGTGACATGTCTTCGGCGGGCAATTGTTTTCCCCCTTGAACCTCTCTTCACATGTATAGATGCTTACTTGATTTCGATGTCGTATACTTCGCCCCTGTTGTGGTTTCTCTCTTTTGTTCTTCATGTTATTTACGATCTACCCCTTGATATCGACACGATGGAATGGCAACTTAATGATGCATGCAAACGTTGATTCTGTCTAGTCCTTCTTTTAGCCCTAGGTACCACAAGTCAGAAGAGTTAGAGAAACACTCTTCACTGCTTATGATAACCAAACGGGCCCTGAACAGAGATATAAAATCATGGACAGGAAAATTCTACGCCGAAATATACGTACGTACCTCAAGTACAGGACGAGGAAATGGATATGGCTATGGATATGGGTTCTGGATGGGAGGGATATGTGGATTCAGTACATGGCGTTTTTCTTTTATACATCTTTGTGGCTTTTCTCATCTGTCTACCAGTTGCTTTTCTTTCCCTGTCATGATCTGTTGTTATGTATTCACCTTCACATTGGACCTTAGCTTTCTAATAGGTTCGTTCCGTGCATGTCATTCCTTTAACACCACGGTTGCCTTTTAAACTGTATTCACACTTCAACGGAGTCGATGACTATTATTGTAGAAAAGTATTATCTGTATGGCACGTGTGATATCCGACCTGAGTATCTCGGAAGAGAACCATCTTCTCGGATGACCTTAAAACAAGGATTAATACAAGCTGAACCACATGATTACCGCCCAGAACAAAGAATAACATGAGAAAGCAACTCCAAGAAAGGTTAATAAGACAGACTAAAAGAAAAGATTGTCGCCCAGAATAAGGAGTAACATAGCATGAGAAAGCAACTCAAACTTGGGTAAGTCAGGAAGTCGTGTCGTCGTCCGAGCTTGAATCCTGAGGGAAAGAGGTGTCTGGGTTCTGTACCAGCTTCACTTTGGCCTTTGGGCACATTCTTAGGGGCTTCGAAAGGAGCTGACTGAATCCTTGGGCTCGCACATGTCTCGCACCGTCAACGGAGCGCCCTGAAGCAGGTGTTGGAAGCGGAGAACGTGGTGTTGGGTCCTTATGCGATTGTATCTGTGTGTTGAATTTGACATGGTCTATGCTAATATGTGCTACATACTGTCAGTGGAAAGATATTATGGTGAATAGGTGACTAAATTGAGTAAGAACAAGTGCTCTGATTAGATGATGCATAGCTATAGTTCAGTAAAGGTGGGAAGAAAAAAGTGCGTAAATTATGAAGTGCAGGAGTCGTAACTGCGTTGGAAGGAAAGTGTGCAGCAAAGTCTGCAACCCAGAAAAGTGCAAAGAATACGCTTCCTAAACAGGCAAAACAATAGTAAAGATGCCATCGAAGCACGTGTTTGAGAGGTCAATAAAGAATAATAATTGGTTATAGTTCTACACGTTCAAGGCTGGAATCGCGAGTGGATATGTACATCAGGTAATTTATTTGAGGTGAGCCTGGAGGGTCTCGAGCACCTATACCAAAATATTAGCTGACCGCTCATTTCGTTTCTACCAAGGAAACATGGATTCTACTTACCTCGAGCTCAATCTTAGCCTCAGCGATATCCTGCTCACTGCCGCTGCCGCTGGCAATCTTCTGGGCCTCGGCGATCTGGTTCTTGACGGCCTGTGTCGGAGAAAAAAAAAGGTTCGTTAGTACGTATCTCAGGATACATGTCGAGATTCGGGACGTACGTCGGAGCTGAAGTCCTCAAGAGGGAAACCCTCGACAGCGTTAATGCTCAACTGGGAGTCGGGCTGGACAACGGCGAATCCACCGGAGACTGTAGGAGCACGAGTTATGCATGTCAGCGTTGTTCAATATTGCATTGATGTAGTCGCATAGACCAGTCCTGGCTCGCGGCGCGATGTTAACATGGGCGGTCGGACGTACGGAAGAACTTCTTGGTAGCACCACCCTCCTCAACGACCTCAACAAGACCGGGCTTGAGCTGCTCAATGGAGGGAACGTGGTTGGCGAGAACACCCATCTCTCCGGACTCGGCGGGAATGTTGACCTGGACACTAAATGGTAAAGATCGTAAGTACGGCTATGAACGAGGCAGGGCCGACCCTCAACTCTCGGTAGGTCGGGATTCGGAACAAACGTACACGCCGGTGGACTTGAAGATAGTCTATAAAGTAGAAAATGGTCAGTTAAGGTAACATATAGGTGTGCAAAGAGGGAACAACGGGATCGAGCGTACCTGGTGAGGAAGGGCCAGGGAAAGCTTGATCTTGTCGTTCACGGCCTCGGCGTAACCTCTGCGCTGGAGAGGAACGCGGAAGGCAGAGGGACGGGCCCGGAGGGCAGAGCGAGCGAAGCGGAGAGAGCTCATCTTGCAATGGATGGGGAGGAGACGACGGTGATAGTATCCCTCTTGGACCTGTGTTTGAGTTGCAAAGGTCGAAGTCGGATGCCGGTTGTTCCCTAGCGGCTCTTGCCCGGTCACGTGGCGGACATTCCGAATTCCCAGCCAGTCTTTTCTACAACTCTTCCTATCAACCATCAACAGACAATGTCGGCTACATGAATTACTAGCCATTTGCTATTGTTCGTTCTTCCCTGAATTTTTTTCTCTTATATTTTCTATGTGATGTTGTGTTACGTGCGGACGCGTGACTGCAATCTATACAATTTTGCTCTAATAGGGAACCTAATAGTCAACTCAGACCATCACAGTCTCGAGGTTCGAAGTTATGGATTGTTTCAGGCCAACGTACTTTCAAACAATTCGTTGCTCTGATATTGAATGGGTCTTAACAGGCAGTATGAGTCTTAAACTAACCACCATAGTTTGATATCACGTGAACAAATAGAGTTGGCATGGCATTTCTTTAGTCATCCGGTCACGGGCCGATGTTGATTACCTTTAGTAGAGATGCCCATAGAGGACCCCCATTCAGGTTGTCTTGAACTGTATAGTATTGCCTCTATGAGAATATTAATAGTGTTTCCAAATGACCTCTTTATATATATAAGGCTTCAGAATCTGTCTATAACCTCCGTAGCAGTAGCTGTGTTTAAATAAACGGTAAGTAGATACATATACACCTAAGGACATAAGGCAGCGCCAGGCATCAAAAGGCGCTAAGCCGCGGACGGTAAGCGAAATCCCACAAACGGGAGCCCTAAAGGCGGAGAGAGTCTCTGCGCCTTCTGCTTCAGTTCAGGGTAACCTCACTCGCCAACTCATCGTCAACCGTCTCCCAGTTGCGACAAATCCGACAAGATGGCCAGTATGTGGTGATCCCCCGGTTCTCCAACTGAATGAATATGGAGATTTTGATCCTGGATTATTTCCCGAAATGACGGGATCTTTGGACTTCATCATTCGGAATCGCTGACGTCTTCCCTTTGACAGAGTCTAAGAACGCGTCTCAGCACCACAACAGCCAGAAGGCTCACCGTAACGGGTGCGTACCATTCGATCCTTATCCCTCATGAAACACGACTTCTTTCGACCGGAGTGGGATGGCCGCGATGTGTTGTATTGTTGGGTGTGGTGGGCGGTTTATTTCGACGGCGAACTCGGGATGATCGAGATCAGATCCAGCAATGCAACATGTTCAGCCAATACCCCCTCCGATAATGGACACTACGGAATGAAACGATAAGGAGCAGGCCACTGACATACTTGACTCGCAACAGTATCAAGAAGCCTAAGACTCACCGTTACCCCTCCCTCAAGGGTGTTGACCCCAAGTTCCGCCGCAACCACCGTCACGCTCTTCACGGTACCATGAAGGCTCTGGTACGTTGACAAATCTCCCCTCCCAACACCATCGAACTGCGACCTGTCTCCAAACACAATGATAAAAATAAACAATAAAATAAAAGAGAGGATCGACTAACAACTGCTACAGAAGGAGCGCAAGGAGGGCAAGCGTGAGATCGCATAAATCAACTTAATTTAGAAATGAATTAAAAATGGGAGCGCATTGAGTTGGTGTTTCACACGTGCCATGATCCCAGGCGTCCTGTCGGATAGACCCTCTGGCTGGTTCCGCGCAACGGTTGCTAAATAAGACAATATGATTCGATTCCACGACACGGGCCTGACACTTGTTTCCGTTCTTCCTGTGTGTTTTGGTCAGTAGGTTGTGCAATTCTGCAGCCCCCCTGATGATGGGCTTTCAATGTTCGTATGAACAGGCATATGTGTGTACAGCTTCGTGCTTATCTTAATGCGCGCTTGCTGAAGGATTTTTTCAACGTGCCGAGAGAAGATTCCATGCCCTCCAATTACCAAACACCCTCTCCCTTTTACTTCTGTGGCGAGAGGGTGCATGGACGGAGGGCTACATTCGTAGATCAGAATAGCAATCACTCCATATATATTCTATCAATTCATTCTTATGTTGTCATAAGTGTTTTATCCCCCTTATCTGATCCCAAATGACGTTGACCGGGACCGTCAGATATGATAGACAACCTTGATATCTCCACGCAAACTCAAGTAGGAGTAACCAATACAATCAAGCCTTCCAAACAATCAACCTCTTATCAAACCCTCCACTAACCAACCACTCCTCCCTAACAACCTCCCCATCCCTCAAAGCATCCACCCAACCGGCCCAAATCGTCCGAATCTTAGACCCAACCACATGTCCCTCCTTCAACACAGTAACGACCTTTCCAGTCCTCGCCTCCACCCCCCGAATCACCCCATCATCTCCATTAACCCAAACCCCCGAACCATCCGGTCTCCAGACAACCTGCGGCGTCGAATACGCGGTCTGCGGCGCAAACGTATTCGCCTGGATCACAATGGCAGCATCCTCGCGATTCTGAAGTGACAGCGCCGCAAAAGCCTGCGTAGCCTGTGTCTCCGGCTGCGGGCCGGACGCACTAGCATCCAAGCTATCCGTAGATGGGAACAGAAGCCGCACAATGATGACCTTCATATGCGGTAAGGTCGAGGTAGCGACAGCCAAGAGGCCCGGGTCATGGGGACTGAGGGCGAGACAGGACGGGGAGAAAGCGATCCAGGCGTTGGAATGGGGAGCCAGGTTCTGTTTGCCGAGGAGGGTGCATTCGTATGGTGTGGATGATGGGCCCTGCTGTAGCTGTAGCTGTTGCTGTTGCTGTTGTTGTTGGACCCGGTAATAGTACAGATGGGTTGAGTCGCGCCGGGAGACGAGTAGAAGTAGTTCCTTTGTATCGGGGTGTTGGACGAAGAGCAATGACTCCGGGTTCGAGGCAAGAGTGATGCATGCGATGGGCTCGCCGATGGCTACGGAGTCTGAGTCTGAGTCTGAGTCTGGGATATCTAGACGGTAGAGATGGATCTTGGAGTCCCAGCCGGCTGTGGCTACCCATATAGGTCTTTGGGGGGAGTCGTTGTCGTCGTCTTCTTCGAATGCGACTACTTTGACGGCGTATTTGGCGTGGTCTTTTCTTTTGTCGAGGATCTCGGCGTTCCTTTGTAAGAGGAGCTGGCCTGACATGTTGGTTAGACAGACGTATTCTCCATTCCGGATAGAGACGTATGAAAGGATTGGGGACTCGGAGAGTCCGGGGAGTGAGCTGAAGATGGCATTGTCGGCTTCTGTCTTGAAGAGATGGAGTTGTTTGTCTGCGCCTGTGGCTATGAGACGAGATGAGGTGGTGTCTTGGTTGTCCTCATTGCTGTTTGAGTGTCTCCATGGATCGACGGAGCAGGCGAGGATGTTTGATGATGTTGGTGTCTCTATGATCTTGGGGTTGGAAGGTGCTGTTTGCCTTGTTAGCTAGGCTTTTATTTGACTAGGTATTGAGAAAATATATATATATATATGTATTTATGTAACGAAAAAAACAAAGTAACTCACCAGGAACACTCCATTCATCATTTTCGTCTTCACCGTACCGTTCAAATCCCAGAGTCTGGTCAAAGGCTTTCTTCTCCTCGAGTACGCTCTCGATCGTCCAATTGGTTCCCTCTTGGTTGTCTGTTACTTGCCCCGCGTCGGCGGGCAATCCTGCTTCACGGATGAATGAATTAAGAGTCTCGGCGTAGTTGTTGGTTCGTAAAAAGCGGGCTACCAGAATACTCGCCAACGGGGGGCTTTGGGAAGTTGGTGGCATTTCGGCTTATTTTTCCTGAGGTTAAAGTTAAGGTGTAGTTGGAAAGTCATGATAAACACCGGGATCGATAACCATAGCTTTATCTTATGAGGTTCGGATCATATCATTCCGTATGTACGGTACATTGAGTTTTCAAGAATCTAGCCAATCTATAATACATGTTCGTAAAAAAACCGAGTATGCAGAATTTTAGATATGAAGACGCCGCAGAAAATGATAAAAGAAAGTAAAAAGAGAAGAGGAAAGTAAATGGTATCACAAATTGGATGGCGTCATTAGACACGTTTTCTATCTGGTTTTCAAAGGCCCCCCCTTATTCCCGATTATATTGAATGAGTGTAGATTCACGTTTCTCGCCGATGTGCAATCTCTAATATGCTTTTTCAGCTGAACATATCCTCCGCCCTCCGGCGTGGGCCTCCCCGTCCCTCTATCTTATCCGAGAACAGCTCCTTGCCAGCGTTGGATTTGTACTTAGAGGGGAAGAGCTCGCGAACAGATGCGCCTCGTCCTTTAATTGAGAGACCATTTGCCGCGCCACGAATCGAGAAGCCTTGGTCTGGGTCAGCTGCTCCACGGATATTGACGCCGCTCTCCTCCGAGTCTGGGAAAAGCTCAACGTTTTTGTTCCGTCGTTGATCCCGAGAACCATCCACAAGAGGGACTGAGATTCTCTTCGAGAACAGGTCTGCCGTCTCATCTGCAGCATCAATGGCATCCGACCGACGATGATTGCTGTGCTTGCTAGGGAATAGCTCCTTCTTGAGATAACTGGTCGCTGGTTTATTCGGGAATAGCTCTCGCGAGTTGGCATCGGCATCGGCGCCGGAGGATTTTGAGGACGGAAAGAGTTCCTTCCCTTTATTCCGGCGATCGATCTGAGGCGATCTCTCACGGAAGTGTCTGCGCGAGTCGCGACGGTCATGCTCTGAATACCCGCTCTCCATCAACGTATCTCGACCCGGAGAAGCACTGCGATTCTGAAGGCGCCCGGAAGGACGTCCTTCATCCGATGGGAACAGTTCCCGGTCCCGGTCCCGCCGCCGGCCTCGCTCATCGCGACCTCTTCCTGTCTCGGGATAATCCGTGCTAGCTGCCCCCGAATCGTCATACATATTAGCGCTAATAAGTTCATCTCCGTCACGATCCCTCCGTCGCCGCAGTTCCCGGCCGTCGAAACGTCTCCGCCTGTAATCCCCTTCGTCTCCGCCACCTTGACGTCGTCTATCGTCAAATTCACGTCGCAGGCGCTCGCGAGGATCGTGTTCAGGGTGCATAAGGTAGAAACGACTGGCTTCATGGGCGCGAGGCTTCTTGCGATCGGTCTTCACAGCCGATCTCACCTGGAGTACGGAATCAGGGTGGGAAGAGAGGAGCTTAGCGGATCGGAGTCGCAGCGCCGGTAACTCAGACGTGTCTTCCTCTTCACTAGCTTGCGTAAAAGCCGACAAAGCCTGGAGACCGATTTCAGGCGACGAGTAGATGAGATTTGCCGATGTGTCATCGATCCATTCGACCCGGGAAGGCGCTTCGAGGGTGAAGTGCTCGGTCGCAAATTGTTTGATGTTATCCGTCGTCAATTCGTCGACGCCTCTGACATGTACTTTCTCGTACTGGGCTTCTGAGCTTTGGGGATCTACGGCTCCATCCAGAACTGTTCCGCCCATTGGGTCCTGAGTCGCGCGACGAGGGTTAGATGAGGCACGGTGGGCAATTTGGATGCATTAATACTCACAGTTTCGATCATTTCGGCTTCCGGCAATGGACCAAGGTCCAGGTCCATGTCGATATCCATTGACGCATCCATGGCGTGGTCACCGTTGGAGGCGGGAGGCTGTTGTACGCCGGCGACCTCCATTGCGGGGGAGGGTCACTTGCGGATCAAAAGGAATGTTTTAGATACGGTAAGAAAGATGTGTAGCAGGCAAAGATGTAATCCAAGAAAAATTTTGCCAATAATAAAGCGAGGAAGGAGGGGGATATGAGAAAGATAAGAAACAATCGCGAACTGAAGCTTTGGAAGTGTCGGCGATGAGCAGAAGTCACTGGGCTCACCGCTCGGAGGCGGCGACGGACTTCATTTTAGTTGGTACCTACAAATCTCTCATAATCATTCATTGGTTTTAAATGTATGATAAATTGATAAGTTCAAATAAGGTTTGATTCCACTATTCTTCAGTCGAATTTACTTTCTGCTCCGATACATTTCGTTCAATCTTTGCTACTACTATTGTCTACAACACCTTCCGCAGAACCCGTCTTCAGTGCATTCGCATCATGCGCGTTGACTTGATGCGTAGCAAACTTCCTGGCGGGCACCTTCTGATGAAACATCACGTCCAGCTCGTCATAAGTCCTGCCTCTGCATTCTGGCAGTCGGAAGAACGCCCAGATAGTGGTCACCGCTGCGGTCGCTGCCCAGACGAACGCCGTCTTACCCTTCAGATTAGCCTCAGTAGGATTGATCAGATAAGGTTCGACGACTTGAGCAACGATATTGGTGATATTGTAGACGTTCCGTGATAGGCAAACTGATTTCGCCCTCAAATGAATGGACGACGTCTCAGAGATAATAGTGTAGGTAACAGGACCCAGCGTGACGGAATAGGTGAAGAGCCATACCAAACACAAAGCAGCTTGACCCCATTTCGCGCTGCTGGACTCCGATGCCGCAGCAGTGGTGCCGATGATCAACAAGAAGCCGGTCAAACAGGCAACGCCAGTCACGTATAGTTGCCGTCGACCAAACCGGGTCAGCAAGAACCACGAGATGATAGTCCCGACAAAGGATATCGCTGTACCCCCTACCGTGATTTGGTAGGCATTTTCGGTGTTAATTCCCGCCTGGACGAAGAAGTAGGTGGGCGTGTAGGCAAAGGCCGAGCCCGACAGGACTTGACCGGCGAAGCTCATACAGACAACTTCGGTGCGGCGCCGGTCGATGCCTCGGAAACAGTCAAGATAGCTAGATCCGGACTCCAACTTTGACTCGAGCTCAAGGGTATGCATGATTTGAGCTAGGGTTCTCTGGTGTGATTCGCGTCCTCTGGTGTCGAGTCGGGCAAGAGATTTATAGGCATCGTCCACACGATTGTTTCGTACTAACCACCATGGGGACTCTGGCGCAAACATAATAAGAAGGAAGAGAGGAACAGGCCAGATCCACTGTAGAGCATAGGCAATACGGTAAGACCAGTCGCTTTCGATCTTAAGCAAGCCGTAAAGGGCACCGGAGGCGATAAATTGACCCATGGCCCAGCAGAGATTCACGTAGCAAGTCAAATATCCACGGAGAGCAAGTGGACATACTTCTGAGGCGTAGGCTGGCGATGATGTCGCAAAAATGCCCCAAGTGAGCCCGCACAGGATTTGTCCGACGAGCAGCACAGGCGCCGACGGGGCGAAGAAGAGAATGAAAATGAACCAGTTCATAAAGAAAAGGGCCACCAGAAGGACTCTCTTGTATCCGAATCTTGTAGACAAGTAGCCGTTCATGAAGCCGCCAATCACGATACCGACATTGGCACCATTGCTGAGACCTGCCTGCCAGGGTCCTGAGACTATGTAGTCTCCTTGCTCTGGACGGTATGATCCGAATTTTTGTTGGAATGCAGGGTATGTGAAGAACTGATAGATGAGGGCTATTGCACCGTTACGAAAGCTCCAGCAACTCAATGAAATGGCAGTATATATGATAATGCTCACCAACATCATATCCTTCCATAATGATCGACAACGAGATAGCGGCAGACCACAAGACGGCTTTATAGTTGTGCCTCAGGGCTTCCCACACGGTAGCTTCATGCTCATCCGTAGAGGCCTGTAGGGCGTCCTTGGTTGGAGCCGTAGTTTCTACGGTATGCTCTATGTGAGCAGTATGCTCCTTGGGAACGTCTTCGTCAATTTTCATCTGGAAAAGTGTAACTCCCACGAGAATCTCTGAGAGAAGTATTTGAACGGTGCATTCCAGCCACGAGGAAACATGACGTATTTATAGCTCTGAAGACTGCCGTGAGAGGCAATTCATCCACAAGCAAACACATCATTGTCCTGCATTCTAACTTTAAAGCAGTAGCTAAGACACCGGACTTTGTCCGTTATCTGGGGTAAATGAAATGCACCCCGCAGGGTTGACAAGGTTCCCCCATGGGGTACAAGGTACTGCATATGTAGTGGGAATTAAATGCTTTAACCCATTGGGCTTTCATTCAACCGAGGATCCTGGACGCAGTTTCTATCTGATTGCTTGAATACGGAGAGCCTGTCAGTCATCGGAGTGCAAGCTGCGTAAGCTCGGCCTGGATGAGCGTGGCGTGGGGGTAGACTTCAATGAAACGCTTGTATTGGACAGGAGTATGGCATCGTCTGGATCAAGACCACTGCCAAGCTTAGAGAGCATCGTGTGATATACAACCAGACTGGAGAACCAGACGTTCTAGATCCCAATCGGGATATATCTGGGGATATCATGGATGGATCCATGGAGTAGAGTACCGGACGTCATCATGTAAATGCGGGGGGAGAAACCGAGAGATCGGAGCCTCCACATCTTTATCTCACAGGTAAATCACCGCTTTGCTCCACATGAAGGCCGTTGGTGATATTCTCTTGAGCCTTGAGGGGTCGTACGAGACGCGGCGGACTTTAGGCTATAGTCTCATCGTGCCAATCCGAAGAGAGCTCGACCGCCCGGTTAATATGGATAAGTAGTTGAACAATGAAATCCCCCACCACCACCGGAGTTCCTCCGCAGGGGAACTACCAATTGTCGTTATATACCGACGGTTGGAACGCCGGCGTAGTCGCATTGCTGCATGTGTTGCAGGGGGACATGTTGTTGCGTTGGCAGGGTTGAGTCCCCACGAAGGGGACGCCAGTCACTCTGATCATTTAATGGCCCCGTATCCCCCCAAACGTAAAGATTGAATTCTCTTCTACTTCAGATAGCATTATTTTGTTCTTAACGCCCCTTGAGCCAGTTGAGCCCATTATAATACGGCTACCAGCCTCAGTTTCTCCACCATGCTCTATGCTGAAGACGACAAGCTCATCTTTCGCTTCGATGACCATCTTCTTTGGATTCAGTCATGGGGCGAGAACGCATTCAGAGTGAGGGCTACGAAACTCTCATCAATGCCCACCGAAGACTGGGCGTTGTCCACAAAACCCGGCGCAAGTAAGCCCGTCATCGAGACACCGGAAGGCAAAGAAGCAAGCATCTCCAACGGCAAAATCAAAGCTGTCGTCTCCCAGCGCGGCAAGATCATCATTTATGACTCCAAGGGAAATAAACTCTTGGAGGAATATGCCCGCCATCGTCGTGATCCCAAAGACCCGAAATGCAGCGCCTTGGAGGTCGAAGCCCGCGAACTGCGAGGAATCCTAGGGGGCGATTTCCGCCTCACCATGCGCTTCGAGTCCCTCGATCCCAAGGAAAAGATCTTCGGGATGGGTCAATATCAACAGCCATCCTTGAACCTCAAAGGTGCTGATGTCGAATTGGCTCATCGAAATTCCCAAGCCAGCGTCCCCTTTGCGATCTCGTCCCTCGGATATGGCTTCCTGTGGAATAACCCTGGTATTGGACGCGCTGTTTTTGGAACGAATACGATGAGTTTCGAGGCACATTCCACAAAGGCACTGGACTACTGGGTCGTCACAGGTGACACACCGGCAGAGATTGAGGAGGCGTATGCTAAGGTGACTGGCTATGTTCCGATGATGCCTGAGTATGGCTTAGGGTTCTGGCAATGCAAGCTCCGGTACTGGAACCAGGAGCAACTGCTTAATGTGGCGAGGGAATATAAACGGCGACAGGTACCACTGGACCTGATCGTCATTGACTTTTTCCACTGGAAACATCAAGGCGACTGGAGCTTTGATCCTGAATTCTGGCCCGATCCTGGTGGGTTGTCCTTCACGACATCATGAATAGATAAACACTTAACTGACATTGACTTCAAACAATAGATGCTATGATCAAAGAACTCAAGGAACTAAACGTGGAACTAATGGTGTCCATCTGGCCTACCGTCGAGACTACATCCGTGAACTACCAAGAGATGCTCGAGCGAGGCCTCCTCATCCGGCACGATCGCGGCCTACGAATCGCCATGCAGTGCGACGGCGACATCACGCATTTCGACGCCACCAACCCCGAAGCCCAGAAGTTCATCTGGCAAACCGCAAAGAAGAACTACTACGACAAGGGCATCAAGGTCTTCTGGCTAGACGAAGCAGAGCCCGAATACAGCATCTACGATTTCGATATATATCGCTACCACGCCGGCCCCAACATGCAAATCGGAAACATCTTCCCCAAAGAGTACGCACGGGCATTCTACGAAGGCATGGAGGCCGAGGGTCAAAAGAACATCGTGAATCTTCTCCGTTGTGCCTGGGCCGGCAGCCAAAAATATGGTGCCCTTGTATGGAGCGGCGACATTGCATCCTCCTGGAGCTCGTTCCGCAATCAACTGGCTGCCGGACTGAACATGGGATTAGCTGGGATCCCTTGGTGGACTACGGATATCGGCGGTTTCCATGGAGGTAATCCTGATGATCCTGCTTTCAGGGAGCTTTTCACTCGGTGGTTCCAATGGGGGACATTCTGCCCTGTGATGCGTCTGCATGGTGACCGCGAACCGAAGCCGGAGGGACAGCCTACTGCGTCGGGATCTGACAATGAGGTTTGGTCCTATGGAGAGGAGATCTATGAGATTTGCAAGAAGTACATTGGCATTCGTGAAGAGCTCAGAGACTATACTAGGAGCTTGATGAAAGAAGCCCATGAGAAGGGCTCCCCGGTGATCCGGACTTTGTTCTATGAGTTCCCAGAGGACAAGACCGCATGGGATATCGAGACAGAGTACATGTATGGCTCTAAGTATCTTATAGTACCGGTACTTGAAGCGGGACAGCGGAAGATAGCGGCCTATCTGCCAGCAGGGGCTTCATGGAAATTATGGGGTGAAGACAAGGTCTACGAGGGAGGCAACACGGTCGAGGTTGCCTGTCCGATTGAGACAATGCCTGTTTTTGTCAGGGCGTAGGGGATTGGCACGAGCGTATAGTATTTTCTTGTCAAGTACCAATGATAGTGATGTTCCTTTTTTTTTTTTTTACCTGTATTTGTCCTGCGCATTTTCTTGTTCGGTCAAACAATCTAGGAAACCTGGTTAGAGGTAGAATGCTATCCAGAAAATGCATCTGATCACATTCATGCAAGGGAAATGGAAACATATTTGGAATCAACTGCTAATTGATTTCACGATCTCGACCCTTGGACTTGGGAAAACCGAGGTTTCGTCAAGAACTGTCCAAGTGTAGGAGTAATTCTGTCATGGTGACTGCCGCAGAAACCTGATTTGATGTATGCGTTATGCATGATAGAATCACAAACAATAATTCGATTCTATCGAAAGTGTATTTTTTCACCGAATCCACAGTATGTGTTCTACGCCACTTAGCATTAGCAAATGTGACTCCAATGAAGCCCTCTCAACCGAATCCAGAAGGTGGCTGGAGAACCTGGCCATTGTAAGTACATGCTTTTGCTTTGGATGGCTCATTTTTCTTTTCTTTTTCTTAACAGAAAAGTTGGAAGTCTGTGATTCAATTATGAGGAAGCTATGACCTCATCCTGTCCTTCTTAATGAGCACTAAGAGTTGGGGATTGTGATGTATCTGAGCATGCCAAAGGCGTTACGCAGCACGTGTGCCTACGTCGGTCATATCAGGCTCATTTTCGGCAACAGTATGCCAATGGTAGTTGTTCACCTCACGGCACAGGCGGAAAGATGAGGGGAAAGATGAGGAGTTAGTGGAGCAGGCTAGGTAATGTTTTGTGTTAGGTAGAGAATCCTGGCCGGCACCCACTTGCCGGTCACGAAATTGCAAGTACGATGCATCGCAGGGTCTGCGACACAGTCCCTCCTCCCCATTCTTGGGCTTTCTCTTCTATTTTTCCCATTCTTAACTTTGCGGCGAAGTTGGAAGCGAGCCATTGGCAAGTCCCAACAAGCTCATGCCTAATATTAGAACCCGTAGTTGTATCACGGCATTCAGCGGGTGTTAACCCGAGACACCGGCCTCTAGTAGTGCGACAGATAAACGACACATTCTTCCCAGATTGAGTACTGATTTGGCAATTCTCGGTAAGACAGCCAACCTAGGAGCGGGACCGGGAGGTGACTGTGAAGCAGTTCAAACCAGCATGGGGCCCGTGGATCACGATCGATACCGCTTATTGCCCAGCGGGAAGGGGATATGGGGCATGCTTTCCAGCTTATGGACGGGATGGCCATGCGCTTAACCTGTGCACTGGGACCCAAGGCTGAAAAACTGGGTCTGGAAGGGATGGCGCCTGCCGATAGAGTTTCGACAGCCGGGTAGATACCGTGCACACAGCCCGCATTGCTCATAGCCGAGCCCATAGTGAACTGACTAGGCGATCACTAAGTTATACTAGTAGATCGCTAGTCCTTCAGTATTTCTAATATCATGGACCGCTTCCATGAAAAGATTTGGGCAGCGGTACTTTTTTTTTTTTTTTTTTTCTCCGTCACAGTGAAATCATGGCCGAGATGAAGATTTTTCTAACTATTACCGGATATCTGACCAGAACACTGACCATGCAGCAATCAGTAAGCTTTTGCCCGATGATGAAAGTTCACTCTGTAAGGACTAGTTGCTCACCTAGTCTCGAAGTGTACAAGCAACAGTGAACCCACGAGATGTTGCTGGAAGGATTCGTGGTGAGGGGGCCCGCTAAGCATTTCCCTGCTTACGTCTCGAGTCATGCTTGGTCTAATCTTCCCCTCTGTGATAGTGAACGGCAAATGATTATGCTTTCGGGGATATGATGTGTAGTACGTAATGATAGCCATACTCTCAAGTATCGGAGATGTATGAGTGAAAGCTTCCTGGATTGACGGTAGATGGTAAGTGGAAGAGTAACTTAAGGTGATGGACAAAGAAAAAAAATGATCAATACAACTACGCTTGCTTGACCAAAAAAGGCAAGGGGTTGTCACGGGCTCTCATCATCATCGGGCCGCTGCTGTTTCATACCCACTAACCATTTTTTGAGAGATCTAAATTCAGGATTATTTATGGTTACATTCACTTCATGAGACTTCAATGGCTGGAAAGCTATCGGAACGATCAGCCAGTTAAGGCCCCCAAGATCAAGGCGAGGTAGCAGTGTGCAGCACACGAACAGGCCAAGTAAGGAAAGGATGTACTGACGGCCTCTTATTGATGAATCTCGTTCATGGAAAGAAAGTTTGAGTTGCTCTTGTCAATTACTGGATCTTGTTTCCCAGCCATACGGATATGCGACTCATGCAAGGAAAATCCATGACCACGAGGATGCAAGCGGGGGCAAAGATGTCGCGCGTACACGAACCACTCCTTATTTGACGTTGACTGGATTGATTGTCCAGTCACATTGCCTCCAAATGCTCCTTGAACGCTTTGAGCTGACGACCTATCTACTTGGATATGGAGGAAAATGCCGCAGATGGCGAGAATATGCCCACCCAGTGGATGTGCGGTGGCGCTAATCTGACAATACCTACGCCATCAAGATCACAGAGCCATTCCGACAAGGAGAGTCGATTGGTATACTTTGCCGTCTGCAGACAGACAAGATATACCAGCGAGTACGGTATCGGTTAGTCACTATATTTCTGACAATTTCGCCGTAATACAGTGAAGGTCGCTGGACGTTACAAGCCTGTCTTGTTTTGTAAATCTTGAGTATATTGTCACTTCCTTTTTAGGGAGGTTTTTATCCAGTAATGCTCTGACAGAGTGCATTGACTGCTAACTTTCGAATTGTTATCTGTCAGACCGTTTCACTAGAGCCCGAAAGGACCTGCAACCCCTCTTCACATCGCAGACTTGCATTTTTCCTGTGGGACTCTTTGCACTGATAGTCTCTGAGCAAAGTCAAATCATCTGGTCTCATGTCCCGCGACCTTCCCCACACGCTGGTCCTGTCGTCAAAGTGTCTGCATTGGTGGGCCATCTGACAAAACTACTCCGACCGTAATGAGACAACTACCAGCACGCTCACATTCACCGATGGCTCGCTAGGACAAAGAATAGAACACTATAGGTAAAGATTCTAGCGGATCAGTGGATACCGCGTATGAACGGGAGTCCAAGATATCCCTCATTTGATGATGTGCAACGGCTTTTTTAGCCATACGCGCGAGTTGAAAATCCGATGCTTAGCTCTGTAGCATCCCGGTGTTTCTCGACGCCACTACGTTTCTACCAGGATCATGTTTCATTCTAGGATCACGGCCTAGTTTGTATGGGGATATCCCAGGTGGCGGGGGGGGGGGAGGGTTGTCAAACAAGATGTTCGAGATGCCGTCTTTTTTTCATTCACCATCGCATCCCTGTAGAAGCCAAACACCGGACCCGCAAATCAATTGGGTACAATGGAGAGACGGATGGCTTTCCACTCCTCCCGGGCAAAAAGTCACCCGTTCTGCTTGAAAGAATCGGTACGAGGTGGCTTTAACATCTTTGAATCTACGTAGTTGTTCTTCGTATAGAGGTGGGACTGATGAAGAGAATCCCGACTTCATGGATCTGGAACCTAGGGAACGTTTGAACCTTGCCGTGGCTTCGGGTAATGACAAAGGGCATCTTAAGGACTGCGCGATATCTACTACTCTTTCGAGGTTGGGTGACTTCTCCATTAGGTAATTTACAGGCCATATACCACTAGATTAGGAATGTGGCGTCACAATGATGCCGCTTCTTCTTTGGCAGTTGGGGAGGGCAATGAGGAAGAAGAACAAAACGTATACTATAGGATTCTCTAGACCTCACGTTGGGCACCAGCAATCGACTCTTTTGATTTGATTTTATTTCTACAGGGTACTGGATATATAACTACCCCGATTAGGAAAGAGACTAAAATCAAATTAAGTGAAGACATGGTACAGGAATTCATAGGCGTAGGATTTATTGAACCGCTATCGAGTCGTAGTTCAACCTGGCAAAAAGAACTGTCATGTTTGAATATGTTATGCATAAATTGGCTATATACAAATCCGGACATACATAGTCGTTGTCCGAATCCCTGAGTTAGGTTTAGGGCTAGGGAACCAACAAGTGACAAGTCCGTGGGAACAAAAATGAACTCCTAGTTGAGTTAGAGGCTGAATGGAAACTAAACCAGAACGGGAGATTCGTCTCAGACCGGGCACTTGGGCGAATCGGGAACCACATGGTCCCCGACACTTCTCTCACTCATAAAGCCCGAGGGAAAAAGAAATAATAAAAAAAAAAAAAGAGAGAGACAGAGAGAGGACGCCGGCCCAACAGAGCGGAGCCCACCTCCCTCTTCGTATTTTCTGACAGGACAAGCCAACACTTCCCCCCCTTCTAGGTAAGTATGGAGCAATCTTAGGTCGTAAACACACACACTCCCCTCCCTCCAAGGTACCTTCAACGTCATTTATGGTCCCAAGGATCCAGAACCATTGTTCTTTGGCTCGAGGGAGTTTACGAGGCACATACAACAACGCTAAGTCAACCAAAATTAGATTCTGGTACTTATCTACTATCTCGATTAGTACATCTCATGGGAAAGGTTCACCGTTTTACGGGTATGAGTTAAAAAAGGTCGATTATTCTGACAAGAAACGATGGACCCAAGATTTTGGTATATTTTCTTTACCTACTATTCTTTCTACACAACGTTTTTTTGGTTTTTAAACTATCAAAGGGAAATCTTAATTTTCCTAATTTTTACCTGTCACTCGAGGTTATCTTGATTAGACCTTTGTCTTTCGGATTTGATATAAACACACACACACACACACATATATATATATATATATTACCATTGTTCTGTGTATGGAAACCATGATTCCTGCAGGACATACGGTCACCGTATTGATGTATTTATTTCTGTATGTATGGAATTATTGGTATCTTATGCAGCCCTGTATCCGGTCTGTTACAAGCTGCCGATCATTCTTCTCAGTACCTACTGTATGGATGGATGACAGCTCCGTTGTCACTTTGTTGCTCTAGAACATGCCATCTCGACTCCTACTAGATTGAGACAGGATCCAGAAGCGATTACCTTGTCCAACAAATAGTAGTAGATCCATTGACGCAATCCTTTGGCGCCCAAGAATTAATATGGAGTGCACACAGCGACGCTATACATGTCCTTGGCATTTAATTAGTTTTTTTTTTTTTCTTCTTTTCCCCTCTGATCCGTACAAACAAGTCAAACTGCGCTCCGAGGGGTGCTCGGGCCTCTTGAGGTTCGCAGAGTAGGAGGCCCGACAGTCAGGAAACAGCTGCGGATGCGAGAGAGCCGTTCGCTCCACTCTAAACCACTCCCCCTCCCCATACAGGGTATCCTGCATCGGGAATCCTGGTTCATTTACTTTTTGGGGGTTACACAGCATTGAACAACCTGCGTAAAAGGGATATACTTTACTTAAGGGTCCTCATCCATGTCAAACCCCAAACGTGTCCTGAAACGTGCTGATGGACGCTTGGTGTGATACATGTAATTATTTTTGGCCTACATCGAAGAGAGCATCAGATCATGCTTTCTTTGATCTGGATCGTTACCCTCATGCACATGGACAGAGAAGATTAATAGAAGAAAAAAAAACCATCTCGAAACTTCGTAAGCCCGGAAGTTTGGTACGGCTAGTGGTGATGCCCCAGGCATCCAATCCAAAGTCGCCTATGTGTGCTGTATCACGGCATTTTAGGCAATTGACAGGGCCGATCGCCCTGTCCTGCAGGATGTTAATGAACTAGAATGAGAAAACTCAAATACGTGCCGGACTTTTGATTGGTACCGGCTAGAGGGTACCATTTGGTGACCATTCGGGTCCAAAACTCTAACAGTCAGCGCGTGTAGCGTATCGCATTGTCGAGGTTCCGACTCCACTACTAAGCGCTTTCCGATCAATCAATAGTCCAATATAAGTTTTCGGGTCAGCCGTTGATCGGGTATTGTGACCTGTCTGCTTTGATGATCGAACCAGGCCGTATTATTCTTCCTGTGTTCTTTCCCCTTTCTCTGGAATTCTCCTGACATGGATGCATCCAGCAGGCTTGAGTAATATTTAGGTTGACCCGGAAGATCTAACGTGTATAGATACGTAAGAAGTATAGAATGGATCTGTGTGTAGTTCTTTGTTTGCTGCGTACCACGAGGGTGGATCGCAAGGACCCATCCACATGGCAAGTCAATGACCGCCCACAGACGTGACTGGCGTTACCACATTGGCTCCCTCGCCAGAAGATCGTCTGGCTCCTAGAAGATACTAAGCACAACGAGAGGAGGCCGAGGGGTCCCCGAAGAACCCCATGGACATCATCGGTGCTAGACTGGACTAGTTCCACTGCCTCAAACAGTAAACGAAGCTCAGGGCGAGATTTCACATCAACAAACGTCAGGGAAAAGCGGTTACCCCACTATTTGCCACGAACTGGGTCCTTTTGGGGGTGAGGGGAGCATAGTACAGTATGTTAGTCCAACGACCAGCTCGGAAATGGATAGTACTACTCCAGTAGTAATATCTCGATCGAGAATATGTAATCTAGTGGCGAGGATTATTTCTTGTCAAGCGAAATTTGATGTGTGACGGTTGATCATTGTTTATCGACGGTTGTTCTTCACAACTTACCAGTCACCTGGATTACTTTTGTTTCAACTTTACCAGAATAGGAAGCTCCTTTATTGTTGGTAGTTGTCTGGATGATCCATGTGAGCACATGGGATGCTCTCCCAAAAAAAAGGGAATTAAAGCCTCTTCGGATCTCAACAAAGAGAAATATCCCGCCTATCTTTACCCAAAAAGGTACGGGATCCACCCGCCCCAGAATGACAAATACCTTAAATATGCTGACCAATGGCCAGGCAGATCGAGGCTCACGTCATGCGGTCGATGCACCCTAATTAGTCGTACGCTTGGATGAGGGATCGACCGTACCGGTTAAATTCGTTATGATATTTGACTGATCACTGCATCATCTGTCCTCCGTACATGAAGAATATTAAAAATTAATTTAACTGAGGAGGGTTATTTTTGGAAAAAATAAAGAATTAAATCCAAAATTGTATGCGGTATTACAGTTCAATGATATTCCCGCTCGTGGTATCTGCCATGCGTCGCGGGCCTTGTCATATTGATTGTCATGTAATTTATGGTTGCTATGGTGCATATAGTGTGACAGCTTTGACAGGATAAGTTATCCACTACGCTGCATGCCTCCAACTCTAGGGATGTGATGGACTCCTGCCGCTTTGCATGACAGCGCTTCCCTCAAAGTCAATCCGACTGTATTTTGCTAGTTTGCAGAGAGACTCGGCACCATCGACATGTTACTTATCATCGCAGGGAAGCGAGCCTTCCATTCCACATGGTCGATCGCTTTACATCCTGATCACTTCCTTGCCGAAGCTTAATACTCCCATTCCACTGTCCTGGAACTCAGTCCTCATCGAGGTCATCCAGATCGGCCAATCAGTCTTGTCTGTCTAATTAATCGGAGAAAAAATCGCCGATGGCCATTACTCGATCTGTGATATAGGTATATGTGGATAGGGGAGGAACGATAGTGCTCTATAGTTCAGTATAATTGCTTTTTCCATCGTGATTTTTTCTTTTGCTGCCCTCCCCACTGTGAACACCAACACAGCGGCACCGTCCCTGCACGCAGGATCCTCGATTCATGGCTAAAAGTCGGGGTCAACCCAATCAGAGGAACCGGAGTTACGGCTCAATGCCATTCTTTTAAATGGTCCATTCAGTACCTATCCATTTGCGGATGTTCCCGACTTCCCCGTCCCCCTCTTAACCATCTTCAGCCGGTTCGTTCGAGCGCAGTTGCATGATGATGCATGGACTAGCAGATGGAGGGTCAACAGCCAAACGGAGCATTGCACGGTGGAAGGTGAATGGAAGGTGAAATGGGGACGGCAAGAAGGGTGCCCATGAGATCTGTCAATCTTCGTCCTGCATCGGCGGCACAGAGGTGAGCCGAGTTTGGACCCAGTCTCCAGTATCCTGTATCCGGTTGACGGTGCAGCGAACGTGAGTCAGGAACATGAACTGAAGAAGATGGTTGGACACTGTCACCCCTCTTGCCTTCGTTATCAGGTACTTTTGTTCATGTTCCTGCTGCTCTTTGAGTTTGGCGGGATCATGACTATTTTGTAATTGCATGAAGATGATCATACCTGTAAACTCAGTAATCTCTCCGAATGAAACCCTTTTCGGTTCTCTTCTCTTCCAAGTAATACCAATCTATAAATGACAATGGCCAAGAACAGATTCTTCAAGGTTTCAATACGCCTCATGGACTTGAACAATGGCTGTGTTGTTTTACAGGAGCTGAACATTAGGGCTGGATGACCTCACAGATTTCCTAATTGGGAGGGCGATCCAGATGACTAAGCCTAGGGAGGTAAGTTCCAGTAATGGAAAGTGTTCGGTAACTTGCGAAGCCACTGGCACCGAGGCAAAGGTTCCCTCCGTTCGAGATTCACGATCTCCACGATGATCTTAACCATGTTGAGTAAAGCGAAGTCTAATGATTCCAAATTGTTAGAATTAGACGCACTGCACCAATCATGGCCCCCACACAAACGGTTCATGTTGTAGTAAGTAGTAAGTACTAAGTAAACGGCCCACGGGGAGTGGAGTGATAAGTGAACATGGCTGGCTGAGGATTTGGATCGGGTGGTGTTTTCTCATCCTTCGTCACCCTTTTTATTGGATTTGATTTGTTTTCTGCTTTCCTTGACTCTTGCCTAATTTGTTAATCATAATTAAAGAAAATGGAATTAATACCTGTCAATAATGCCTTGTCCTTTCCCACTCCCACCCCCCCCCATTGCCGGTCAACTAGTACTAGCTACCAGGCCAAGGTCGGCACCTCTTGAAACAGACTAAGAGCGATGCACTATCAATGCACGAAAGGATCTGTCTGCCATGACTGGGCAGGGATACTGCCCGTCAACAGTGGGTCCCCGAAGTCGCCGTTTCTCGTTGGGAAGGCACTGCTGTTGCCCGGAGCTATGGCCATGAAGCTTTTGTCTGCCTTGATCGCGACATGATACCAATTCGACCACACTAGCTTAACACTAACCCAATCTGTTGGTATAATTTTCATCAACGACAATTTCGACAGACCCAGATCGATTATTTTTGATTCGCACTTACCATATTACACTGTAGTCTTAATATTGTTAGTATCAGTTTTTAATATTGTCAGAATTGTATTATTATTATTATTATTTTCTTCACGGAGTTGGTTCTCCTTTTTCCACCTACGAAGTACACACTTACCCCCCTTTTATTTTTTATTTTTAATTTTTTTTTTGGCTTTTTAAGATGCAAGAATATGTAATCCTGACCATAAGAAAGAGGGAAGAGAAAAAAAGAAAAAAAAAAAAAGCCCCGCTCACCCAACACACCGGACTTTTCCTCATTTGCTTACCACAGACCGTTTCTGCCGCTCCCGTTCTCCTGTCAGGGCCCTGAACCTAGACGAGCATAGGCCAACCTCATATTCAAGGTGTCGAGAGTGGATCGGCCATGAGTGTACTCAGTACACTAGCCCACGGAGATGATCGGACCTTAATTTTTTGTTCCTTTTTTCCCTTTTGCCTCCCACACAGTCTAATTAATGATTGATACCGTGGGGTCTTCCTCGCACTCACTTGTCGTTCCTATACTCCGGCCCCATTAAAATTAAATGGTTTTCTTTTTTATTGAGTCGTGACTGACTCAGGAACGACCGTTCTCTGCTATCTCGACGACACTTTCCCCTGAACATGGTCTCCACTGCATATACGAGCGGATGGACTAATGTGATAAAAATAAAAGAATAGGTTAGTAGAATGGAGGCTGATTATTTACTAACCCGGAAACTACGTCTGTTCGTCCTACAGATACTACATTGATTTCTCCTAAAAGTTCCTAGACGTTAAGGCCGATATAGCGGCGTCGGAGTTAAATCTCCATAGGCCTAGTACTTGGGATGGCGTACATACATATGTATAATAATTATAGAGAAGGAGATCGTGACCAGGGTGAGCCTTGCGAGGAGGAATGATTAACAAAGTCTTTCCGCACCCCCTGGACGGTCTCATGTCGCTGTCTCTCATACAATGAATGACTCGCGATGTCTGCTTGGTGTACACCTAAAAAGCAATTAGGAAATAAAAAGCGAAGTAGACGCATATTCATGTTTCACACACAAGTCATTAGTACTACAAGGGTCCCTGTTGCAACACCAGTCCTGTGGTAGAGTCTGTTACTATAGCATATAGTGGCAAATCTCTCCCCCACGATCCGGAAATTCCCCTGCGCTTCAGAACTTTGTTTTTTTTTTTTTCTTTCTTTCTTTTTTCTTTTTTCTTTTTCTTTTTCTTTTTCTTTTTTTTTATTTTTTTTTAAGAATAATAAAATTATATTAATTTGAGGGAAGTCGTGCATGGGTGTGCTTCAAAATTATTACCCTGTCAAATTCATAGGCTAAAGATGGGTCTTACCCAAAGAAGATACTGCAAAGAATGTTTAGCCTGTCTTTTCATTTTCCCCACTCGAGTATCTTCTGTCATTACGTTGACACCTTCCAGGAGTACTATCCAGGTATGTCGGGTACTCCGTACGGAGTATTGTAAGTATATCTGTATGTACATACCGGGCTCCATATTTAGATAAACGATGTACATCTGGTTTACGTATGTACAATATATCTCTAAGCGAACATAATTAGAGAACCTTGTGGAGGCGAACCATCCTGTGCCTCTAGGGATAACACCTGGAGCCCCTTTGTAGCAAGGTAGCAATTGATGAACTCGAGTACGGAGTAGACAGTGACAAAACCTGCTTTCAAGTCAGGTATGAGTGCGTGTACCAAGTAGAAGTCGGAAGTTACCTAAGATACAAACATTACATACAGAAGTGCTCGTGACGAGTGTGACAATACATTGGTGGTAACGAAATCTGCGGGAAGGGGAAAAATAAAACAAAAATAAAATAAAATCATATTATTTTTTAAAAAAAATAAAATAATCACCCCCCAAAAAAATAATTTTTGATTTTTAATTTAATTTTTCTATTTTATTTTATTATTTTATACCTCCGACAACTGTCAGCTCTCCGAGATCTTGGATCAGATCTTCTCCTATAGCGTGCTCTAAGTGTGGAGCAGTAGTCCATTTTTCTCTGACCCGTCTCCCTGGTCATTGTACCTATTCTCTGATTATTGCTATAAAACTGATCATACCTCATCCCTCCTCGTACTTGTCCATCACTTCAAAATTCCCCGTCTCTTCCCCTTACTCTTCTAGAGATATATCTACCACCTGGACCGTCGTACCTTTCGAACCTTAACTTCTTTCAATCCATCCATCCATCCATCCATTCACCAAAGCAATCTTTTCCAGGATCTAGGTACCTGGTTACCCTTTCCCCCAACACACATATATAAGCACTTGTGGGATTTAATCTCTAGTGCACTAAGTCGACCACCCCCCACCATCGGTAAGCACTCAACCTCCCTTATTATATTAACTGTCAACCTTCCCCGCCCTGTGCCCTTCTTTTAATTACTGGCACTCCTGCATCTTTATTACTTTACTTTTCACTACTTCGGATCAACTCGTATTCTTCTACTACTTATACCCATCTAACCGACTGTCACAGGAAACAAAGTGACAAAGTGAAAGACGATCTCTTCAACGCATCAAAGACTTTATCTATAATGGCACCTACTCATCGCCGTGGACCTTGGGTCCCTGAAGAGGATCAATTGCTACTTCAGTTGGTTCGGGAACAAGGTCCCAACAACTGGGTGCGCATTTCGCAGCACATGCACTACCGGTCTCCCAAGCAATGCCGGGAACGATTCCACCAGAATCTTAAGCCATCTTTGAACCGCGAGCCTATCTCCGCGGATGAGGGTCTGATGATTGAGCGGATGGTGAACGAAATGGGCAAGCGGTGGGCCGAAATTGCCCGACGACTCGGCAATCGCAGCGACAACGCAGTGAAGAACTGGTGGAATGGCAGTATGAACCGCAAGAGGAGAGGGCTCCCCACCTCGAGTACCACGCACATCTCACGCACTTTCAATGGTCGAATTGAAGCCCCATATGCACGCGCCTCCGTGTCTTTGAGCAGCCCAACCAGCCGGTCTCGCTTTACTTCTATCTCGACCGATAGACCTCTTACTTCCTGGTCGAGGCGGGACTCCACCTCGACCACTTCCCTTGACGCCCCTCGCCAACTGACGCCTATCTACACACTCCCCGCGCTCAACCGCCCAGTCGAGACGCCTTTGACCTCGCCTGCTTACTCGGACGCTTCTCATACTCCCTCCCTGGAGCCACCATCCATGGTCTCAGACCATAATTCAGTTTCCTCCGCATCCCCTAGGACCATCGCATCGCCACAGCTCCTGCCATTTCCCGTGGACACCCGCCAACAATACGGCGACTTCCGCAAGCAGAGCTCATTGGATGAGGTCTACATGTGGTCAACCCCGAAGAAGTCCGACACTTTTGCCGATCTGCCCTTCAAACCCAGATGGGTCTCGGACAACCAGCCTTGGAACCAGCACTCAACCTCGTTGTCGCAGACCTGGCTTGTTGCCCCCGAAGAGTCTCAACCAGAGGCACCTAAAGCCGAATCCCCACGTGATTCGCGCATGGGCCTCAGCAACCTGCTGAACTAATGACGATTCTTCGCCTTGGAATGATCGCACGACATCTTTCGCATACTTTATTGCCTTAATTTGCTTCATTCTGGATGATATCCTGGAAGCGTTTATGTATATGCTTGACCGACCCCTTGTCACTCTTTTGACCATTTGGTTTCAATTTTCATTTTTCATTTTTCATTTATTTTTATTTTTTTTGTTTTTGCATTTCCTTTGTATCTATATCATGTACATTTTGCTGGATGATTTTCATATATATCCACGGCGGGTCACGTGGTAATCATGGTGCCTCTTTGAATTGGTACAAAAGCATGTTCGGAGAATTGTTGAGTTTCTACGGTCATCGTTGGGTGGATGACTACTTTGGATGGTTTAGAGAAAAGACGGGAGTGACGGATGATCTGTTTTTTTCTGCATGTGTACAGGTCTGTGTTTTTGGATACTCGGTTGGGATCCACTATGTGTGTGCTTGGACTTTAATAATACCCCTGGCTGTTGTTGAATGTTGATTACAATGAAACTTATGATGCTTTTGATTTTTTGTGTATGATATCGAGTCTTAATTCATATTTTCCACTCTGGATCTCCTAGTTCTTACCGTTCATTCTTGGATAGGCATGATACTAGTCAGTTGGTATCCCCACTGCCGACACACTTCAGCTGAACTCTCCCTTTTTGTGGCTGGCTGTCATCGGCATTTGTCTGCGACTGAACCTCACGAGGAGGACGCAAGGGGGTTGCCACCGGCTGAGTGATATCCGAAGGCGAGTTGAGAAAGGAGAGAAAACGTGATACCACTTCTACGCAAAAAAAAAAATAAAAATAAATAAATAAATAATAATACTAATAAGTAAGTTTATTAGGTGTGAGACAGGAGATCCTCGAAAAGAAGAAGAAAAAAAAAAAAAAAGAAACAAAAAGCAAGGGAAACCACCCCCCTCCCCCCACCACCACTATATTTTGCATGCATACCACGCTTGGTTGGGAAGTTGGGATCGATAGATCGATTTCCAATTCAGCTGACGAGTTGTCCTCCATCCACCACGGATCCTTCAAGGCATGGTCCAAATGAATGGATAGGAAGCCAGTATGGTTCATGCAAATCGCGACTCAGCCCAGGGCGCTTGGATGCTCTCAATGGTTCACCATGCAAACTTTGACGTGCAGTAGGTTCCCATAATTCTGTTGGAACTTGGAACTTGGTAGGTAAGGTTCCTGTTGCCCAAAAGTTTAACCCGGGACGATTGGACTGGGCTTGAGCGTTGGCAATGCGGTTTCCCCGTTCCCCGTTCCGGACATCCATTGCTTCTTCCCTTGAGTCTCCTCCCTGTGCATAATTGCCAACGGTCTCAGGAGGATCGACCTTCTACACGTCTGTCGAAGCTGCAGGCTTTGTCCTAGAACCCGACTACGTGGTGGTTGTATCCACTGGGTATATGGGTATGCATGTACATACGTATTGGTCATGTTCATACTGTACTATCTCTCACGACTGGACCTTGCCGTTCGCCTTTTGACATCCTTACTGGACTGGGATCTACAAACATTGGGCCACAAAACGCAAGAGACCAGATCTTAGGAAAAAAGCAAACAAGGACCAAAAGAAAAAAAAAAAAAGAAAAGCAACGCTGGCACCAGCCACTCTTGTGCGTGTGCCACACTGATCACCTCACTATCTCACTCTAGTTCTTTGGTCTCGACGGGGCTGTGCGAATAGTAATCGAAGGATGGCCTCAATAGTCGTCGAGCCTCCCTGTCCGACTCGCCACAGTGCTGCAGAGGAATCGGTGGGAAAGCCACATTCAGCTTGATCGAAATTGCTGATCGTATATATGATATAGTAATAATCATGCTCATCACTGCGAGGGTGCCGATTTGGTAAGTGTACGGATATACCGACATAAATTCCCACCAGCGCGCTCACTTCAGCCAGCCATAATGCCTCCTTTCTTGCAAGTCTTTGCAAGATGGGGTAACCGAGCATGTTCATCATTGAACCCAAATACATGAAAATAAAGTTACATTTGATTTTCGTCGGCGGTCGCTATTCTACGAAGGGACGTCCCCCTAACCTTTGACATACTATGACATGACTCGCTTCGGTATTTCATTAAATTTTTAAAATATTATGCTTTTCGTTGAAAACGTTAATTCTCCAAATGGAATGTGAATCCGGCGGAAATATCAAGAGAGAGAGAGAGAAAAAAAAAAAGAAAAGAAAAGTAAAAAAAACACCTCCGTTGCCGAATTATCCAGCCGACTCTCACGATACCCGACGACGCACTCTTGACGAACAATGAGATTGTCGACTTACCTCATCAACGCACCCCTGGCCCGGACCAAGAGACGGTCGCAGCACTGGAACGACGATCGTTTTCCCATTGATTTGGAATACTCGTCGTTAGCGTCAGTTAGCGGACGATTAGTTTCCTCTCGCTCCTCCTCTTGAACGTGACGTATTGCCGATTCCGATCCGATCGTGATGATTCGATAATTCGATTTAGCCGAGTGGAGAACCGTTGCAGCAAAGAAAAATTGACCATCTGGACTTCTCTCCTCGAGACCAACATGTAAATCAGGGGTTTATTGGCAATTTTCTCCAAATCCAAGGCAAAGATATCAAACATTGATTGATTGATTGATAATAACGTGTCAGACGACGAAACAAATTAAGATGCAATCTATTTATATTGCTCAATTAATGACACCCCAACAAGCCCCAAGTTGACAGCTGAAACCTCCCAATGCTGCTTCTCCTGATCACCCGGAATTAATTAATATGAGATAGATGGAATTATTTATATCATCCTGCTTCATCGGCAACCAGAGGAAAAGGGAACCCTGGCCGCTGATTGGCAGATCATCTCGGGTTTTAATAGGGCTTTAATATATTTTAGTGGGGAATCCGTCAGTTCTCACGGGTGATTGGCTCGATTCCCTTTTTCACTGGTCCACTCCACGTCTGGAAAGACTCCGACCTTAGCTTGACTAACGGGCTGGTATAATATTCATACTAACTACTACTAGTCACTAGGTGCGTTGAGGTTGTTGAAGATAGAATACGACGGTGCAGAGGCCAAATACACAGCCCTCCTCAGAGCTACGGTACCTTAGCTCTAGCTGCCTAGCTAGTAGCCTAGTGAGCTGTCTAGCTAACTAACTCCCCGGAATGTAACATCCTGGGTCGTAGACTGTTGACCCAATTGGGAAACCTCAGCGATCCCAATACGCTTAATCTCACGAGCCTACGTTATGTACCTCGACAGTTATCAGTTCATAACCAACAACCAAGAGATCAGACGAAAAGTCTCACGTTTCAGAACCCCCGATTGACTCTCCTCCCGAGATCCATATCTGCACGAAAGATCTAATTATATCACTCCCAACGGGCCAAAGGAGTAATAACTCCGGCAACTTCCATCATTACCAAATCGGGAGTTGAACCAGAAAAACAGGGCAAGAAGAGGGAAAAAAAAAAAAGAAAAGAAAAGAAAAAAGAAAAAAAGAAAAAAAAAAGAAAAAAAGCCCTGATCACATCTTCTACAACAACGCTCATTGGCCCTCCAAACCGCAGTGATCTTCCCGTGGTCAGAGTTGCAGCCGACCCAGAACCAAGGGCCAGCTACGGAGTAGTTTGAGATGTGAAACGGCCGCGTCGATGGACTGTTCCGCGGGATAGTCTGGAGTTTTTGATATCGAGGTGGGGTCAGAGGTTCGCTACCTACTTGGAGTAAGTTACTTGGAGTACTCCGTACTTACTAACTACATACGGAGTGCTTACTACTATTAGCGGGCGGAGAGACGAGGCGGATGTACTCCGGATGCTACTCTCTGTATGGTTACTATGGTAAGTACGTAGTTGCATGCTGGGCCGGAATTGAAATCCGACTTTACCTTTCATTTAATTAAATTTTCTATTTGAGGAAATTTTTTAATATAACTAAATTTGACTAATGGGATCATACTTATCAAGATTTCTATCGGTTGCAACCTACAAGACTAAAGACTACATATTACTTTAGCGGGGTTGACCGATTGAGGATTTCAAATTACGGAGATTACTTCTATGGTTGGTGGGGGTGTGCTGTTGATGGTGATGATGATATATGTTATGTATGTGTCTATGACTATGTACATAGCTACACCGCTGGAAATGTAGTGGGTTCTTAATATTATGAACTTGATTGAATAACCAGGTACCGCTTCCTTAATTCTCTGAATTTCATTGGTGTTGGGGTTTTTTCTCCCCGAAGATGCACAAGAGCCAAGTCCTCGGGACCAAAAAGGAAAAAATAAGAAAATAATAGCTACCATGCTATCGGGTACAACCGATCAACCATCTACTTAACCGAGAAAGGACGTGCAGAAAACAAATAAGAACAACAAAAAAAAAAAAAAAAAAAAGAAAAAGAAAAAATCTCTTTTTCAACATCGAGATCTCATTTTTCAGTCGCTGAGTTGAAGAGCTCACAATCCACTATCGCGCTAGGGTATCCAATAATCTGGAATTCCGTAGTTTTTACCCACTGGGAATGGGGAGGAGAGTGCCCAGCCCTCAACTTAGGGAAGGGTAAGTAGGGGACGATGGGTGGGTTCGTTGGCTATCTACCTCCGCGGTGTGTATTTTTTTTTCTCTTCACTTTTTCCTTTTTTTGTTGTTGTTCGTTTTGTTCTAGTTTATTCTCTTTCCATTCTATCACGGTTCGTTTAGAGAACATATACCCAGTAGTCCAGGTGAGGGTGAGAGAAAGGGATCCACATCTTCTTTTTCCCACACGAAAAAAAAAAAAAAAAAAACCAAATGTCTAGACCAGGTTCATCCGTTAGATGTCAAAAACATGCTAACTCGTGACTATCTAAAATTTAATATGCGGAACAGCGGAACATGACAGGGGGCGGAATGCATATGCAACCTATCACTCCTCCTCGTTAGGGAATTGACATTGTGATTCTGCATATGCATGCATACTTGACGGTGGACCACTTGTCTGTACTTAACTCATACAGAAAAAAGAAGAAATATTGAATTAGTAAGAAATAATACTAAGTAGGTAGTAGCTGAGCATAGTTGGTATGTACAGCCAAGTAGTTAACACTTGGAGTAGGAGTAGGTTTATGCTCTGCATTGTTGATACAGGGTAATTGATTTCCGAGCTTTTGTGCACACGGTCCCTCTTACCACCCCCTGAAGCAAGGTGGATCAACTTTCTCTCTTTTTTTTTTTTTTTTTTTTCTTTTGCTTTGAAAGTTAGTTGGGCGGACCGGTTGATCGATTTCCTTTCAGTCACTGCACCGAACGTTGAGAATCGAATTGCCCGGCCTTGTTATTGGTGGACGGAGGATCTCGGTGGTCTTGCTGATCGCTAGTCTTCTCTGGGATTAGGGTACCCGCCCTACCGGTCCTCCCGTGATCGGCGGATTTTGCTGACAATAAAAGAGGAAAAGTCGCTGTGTGTTAGTATTGGCTGTATCATACATGGGTGTATATACGATACAGACTTAACAGGGAGATGGGGGATAAAAGTAACGGGTACAGTACAGACAGCGGGTGTTAGTATGGTATTTTCCGGTTTTCAGGGGTCGTGGATTCAGCCTCACCCTTCACAAGTGGCTTGTCAAACCAGACTATGTACTCCGTACTATTGTAGACTCGATCTATACACAGACTATTTATTTCTGCGCCACAGCCAGCTGAAAGGGTCAGCCACATCGCCGCACCGCCATAACACCTTTTCCTGATCGAGATATATTCCACGAGGCCAATAGCCGATCTCCTCGCAATTATCCCCTGTCTGGAACGCAAAGACCAAAGCATGTCTCCTTTTTTGGAAACAAGCGAAGGTAGTACTACTAGCAGGTAGTATAGGCTATAGTCGTCGTAGTTAAAGGATGCCGCTATGGCCAGCATGAGGACAAGTCAGTGATCTCTCCCCCCACTCAGGGACCATTCAGAAAATAATGAAATCAACCCCAAAAATCTCACTAAGCCATTTCGGGTGCCAAACAGCGAGAAAGGAATTTGTCATAGGCGGTGGGTATTACCGTACACCTCTTTGCCAATACGCGATACGCTAGTCAGGGTGCAGACCTATCATGCTTCATAGAGCCCCCATGGTCCAAGCACAAACCTCCCCTTGTCAAGGGGTTCTTTGCGAACCACGTGGAGCCTGTCAGATACCAGCCGTTGCCGTCAGGTTTTACTGATGGTATGTATTACGGTACAGAGGTATTGTGGTGTTGTGTATGAAAGCGGTATTTCCTGTTCAGCTCGCCATCGGTACGTATCAACATACATCCATACTGTATGTAAGTTAGTATGTACATACCTCCTTCCCGTACCTGTAGTAGGGAGGGAGAGTATGAACGAACGGGTGTCCCGATGCATTGCAGCTGAGACTTTTCCAATGGCTTACCTCTCTCGGATTTAATCCCCAATAAAAGAAATCCTCTCTAGTCAACGCTTTTTTGGGGTTACTCAGGGTTTCTTGTCAATTCGGCGACCAGATAATTCGGAGATGCCGACGTTCTGATATGAGACATGGCCTGCAAGTAGCAGGAGAGACCACACCTTCCTTGCCCTATCATTATCAGAACCAGGGGTTCAACAACTATGCATATTGTTACTCAACGGTGGTGCACCATCCACACAAACACCAATACATCGCAAATACATCCCTGCTTATCTGCCTTTTACTGCCAGGTACTATAGCTGATCTCCACTCACACATTGCATCATCCTCATTCTCATCATCATCATCAGCTAGCTAGACACACACACACACACACACACTAACTAAATTGATACGAATAGAGAGATCGACGGCCACCACTATCAGAAGAAAAAAAAAAAAAAAAAAAAAAAAAAGCCGGTGTGCTCGGGGCATAAGGAAGTAATATCCGCCGCACCTCATGGACTCGACGCAGCTGAGGCTCAGAAATGACAAATCCGGGGCTGTTCGGTCGCCGTGTGCTTTTCTCTGCGTATGGTAGACTCCCTCGATCCCACGGGGATCAAAAAAAGACGCAAATTGGTTTCTTGCCTCCTCCCCGATCGGGGAACTGGATTCTGTCCTTGGGTAAGTGTCGTCATCCATGTTGCTTCCCCTGTTATGGTTATGCGACGAATTTGTCATGATGTTGTGAGCTTGCCTGCCTGTCGGTCGGATGCCGAGGATGCTTGACGTTCGACAGGCATGAAGCAGCAGACTGAATGCAATCTGTCATGTGCGGGGTGCCAATATTGAGTGCATCCTGCGCATAACCAATATCTACTGGGGGGAAGGAACTATAGAATAGGTTAACATCCACTACAGCGAAGTGCATCCTTCACTACTCAGGGGAAAGCAGGTTGAATGTCACTTTGTTGTACCAGCGGTGACGCTTTGCTATTAATAAAAATTCGCCCCCCTCTCTCTGTGTGCATTTCACGACATCCGAAGACTAAAACATGGCCATAGACATGTAGTAATTCCTGAGGCATGCGCTCCATTGTCTTTTGGCCTGGGCTAACGTTTTGAAGAACAAGTGTTCCCTGCTGGCCTAATTCGGAACGTTACAGACCCAGAGCATTCGAAATTAGTCCGATTGCCTGCGAGCAATGGATGCAGCATGCGCTGTCATACCTTGTTTATCGATCTGCTCCCTGCAGATTGCCGTTACATGACTTCTGCAGGCTTTTTCCTTGTTTGTCCGGGGATTTGGAGGTATCATGTGCCCCGGATGGGGATGGTTGTACTACAGTTGTACAATTTGGTCTGGGTTGGAGGTCGATAGGTTCATATTGAATTGGGTTTACACTTCACGCTGGCCTTGTGGACTATCGTGAATTGTGAATTCATCGCTCGTAGGGTCTTTCCATTCATCAGATACCGAGTATTCATTCTCGGTTAGAATGAAATGGTCAATAGCTGCTGTAGACTTTCACTAGATTCTCAAGCTGGGAATACATATTCCTACCGGTATATAAATGCCTACTGTAAGGTTCAGCTTCTATCGCCGTAAGGGTGCCGTGAGGGATCCAAAATGACAGCGTTGTTTCTTTTGAACATGGCTGAAAAGCGTATGCCGGTCGGTCGGCCGGTAGTCATAGAACTGAACGGAAACGAATGGTAAACAGCCTGGCGCTGCATGGAACGATACTACAGCGTGGCATCCTCAATCAGATGGACAATTCAGAAAGAACCATTCAAACCAAACGGTGGAGATAATGCTCTACTATCCATGAAGGGAGCCGAGGAAAGTTTACGGGGATGGAAGCAGAAACCTGGGTCATTTTTTGCTATTCCACCCAAGATTCACCTCAAACATAACCTTGTATCATCCCTATCCTTGACGACTTGAGAGCACTAATTCACGAGCAATTACCATTAAACCTAATCAAGAGCACAAAGCACCGCTCAAACGCCTGTGTATCAGATCTAACATACATTTGCCCCTTACTCATGGTCCGGATGGGTATCACCTCCGGGGAGATTTTAGTTCGGGGGAGGACAGAGAAACTCGCTGCTAAAGCAATTGTATCAGGGACGGGGTCGCAGCTGGTCCGTCTCAAGCTCAGTTCCTGCGTGTTGATCCACAAAGGCCAGGCTGCTTGGCTGTCGCTTGCAGAACCAGATGATTCAGTCAAGTATACCGAGGCCTCATTGGAAGCCGTCAGAGGCAACTACCTTCAATGGACGGTCTGTACGGACTACGTATACATAATGACTTGTCCGTCGAACAGCTGAAATCGCAGTGCCATACATTTCGTGGCCCTTAAAAGGCCCGCGCTGGAAAAGAAAAACGAGAATCCACTAAAGAAGTGCACGCTATGGTGGCGAATAATGAAGAAGACCACATACACCATGAAAGGCTCTCGACTGCTGAGACGTGCACCTTGATCGCTACATTAGAGGCCACCTTTGTAGGCCCGATTTGTGTCACGGCCCATTAGAAGTCTTGAAAGTCATAGTTTTCTGGCTACCGATTTCTAAAACTCGAAGGCTATTGGTATTAGGATGATACCTTCTACCGTCAAATATTAAGAGATACCAGCAGAAGAATAAAGCTGTTTAATTTGCGAAACAGCAACGCAGATTTATTTGGGAGATAGAGTATCTATCAAAAGGGCTAATACTGAGGCATATCCTTTGTCGTTGATCGAATTGCTGAATATACAGTGGGAATTGACTTGTGCTTTGGGGATGCGTGAGACACTGGTGACTCTGAGGAACTGCTGGAATGACCACGGGGTCGAGTACACAAATGATCGTCATGCTAAGTTTATTCTATCCAGTCTCCATTCCAACCTGATAATACTAGCGGTCAATCAATCTTTAAGCTGCCATACTTCGAACGGGATCGTATACTATGCATACTGAGGCAGTGTGGAGCCTGCAATTCGGCCGGATGCACTCGCATGATACCAGAAAGAATGTCGTCAACTTCATGAATACTATTATCGATGCTCAAGGCGTCCATGACTTTTTATCAGACAAGTTTCCCGGCTGTGTAGTTGGCTTAATGAACAATGATTCAGACGCTGACACCCGGCAAGTTCTACTCCGCCGATTCCATCATGAGGAGCTCGATGTGATCGGTACTTGCTGGATACTACGACAAATACTCGTTGTTATCGATAATTTCTCTAAACCTTCAATGGCATAATATGCTGAAAGGGGTCCTGCGTTGCGGTGTATCTTCTTCCCTCTTCCACAGTCGTTTCGAATTACTACAACGACCACGAGCTTACAGCTCGTCACAACATGGCTTACTTATTCTCCAAGCTAAGTATCTTCTACCCTCTCTTAATTTCAGATCTACCGTAGCTACTGTGCTAGATAGCTTCGGGGCCTTACCCCTCAGGCCGCCGGTGGTGGTGGAAAGCCCCCCCGATAGACGTGGTGAAAGATAGATAGCATGTCCCCAATTCGCAAGGCGACAGGTGGTAGTAGAAGCATTCACGGAAGCAATTGCACTTATAAAACAAGCTATGGGTAAAGCAATCTGAGCTGGTTTGCCAGGCCCTTAGCGGCGACAGATACACCCTTTCCTAAGGGGGGAGAGTGCATACATCGCCATCAACCACGACGCTATCAACAGGGAAGCCAAGGAAGAACACAAGTGCCTCGCTGTTCGCGGTTGCCAGGTGATGGATGCTGCAGTTATGGACAGAATTCCATTAGAAATTTGGCCCAAGGGAGAATGTCCGTTTCGCCTCTATAGAGGATGCACTCTAGTACTCCGTGGTGAGCGCTGGTTTAACCGGGAAAAGGCTAAGAATTATCGGATCCCTGGCGAGCAGGAAAATATAGAAGACTAGACGGCCTCAGTCGCAGAGAACTCTCCAAAGTGGAGAGAGTCTTAATTGATGCCCCAGTACATGTGCGGTCCTTATAAAACGAAGTGGATATTAAACTTATCGACTAAGTCAAGGAAGACGAGGTCAAGGTTCACCCTGTGGCCAACCCCGTGGTCCAGATCCAAATGCTGGACGCCACCAGAAAGCTCTCTGAGCACTGGGGTGAGGAATACTTCACACACAAGTGCCTGCCTTCAACCTACGTGTATCATCATCAAGTACATACTCTGGGGATACTAAGCTCACCCGGTGTATTGGCCGACCCGAAACATCAAAGGACGCCTGGTTAAAGGCAGTGAAACAACATCTCAAGTTGCAAGTACAGGCAGCTGCCGTCCTCACAGTTTCCCTAGCATATGTTTTTGCGGTTGATCGTCCTGCGCTTTTGGTTCAACCTTAAAAAGTTAGAAAAAATTGGTCCTCCTACTTGGTATACTAAGTCCGTGTGTAGCCTTCGCTCCATTTCCCCCTTATACTTAGCAGACGAGAGTTGACCATTCCTTTTTCACTCCCCAATATTTACTACCAAAAGCTCTCGCTCATCTACTTTCATTAAATAGTAAGCATATGAAGATATGAACATAGTTCTCAACTTGAGAAGGTTGAGAATGATCTCAATTCAGGCCATCTATCAGTTGAACCACTCCTGCTGTCTCACTACCCACATACAAACCACTCAACGCCTACCCATGAAAGATCGTAGTCATAATCCCAAACAATAAACCCAATTGAACTGCTAGCATAGATCATCCAGCAGATGGTGGACTTCATCATTGGTCCGTACCCTAAAATATCCAACGCCAGCATGCACAGGGGATGGTATCCCTATAAACAATTACATCGAAAGCACAAACACCAAAACTGTGAAATATAGCTCACATAGGTATAACATTGGCCATACGCCAATATGGGGAAATAGAATAAAACAAATAGGGTAATAAAAGAAGAAAAAGGGAGAAGAAAAAAAAAAACAAAAAGCAAGCAAACACAAAAACAAACGCTGAAGGGGTATATTCCGAAGCGCATTTCATAACCATACATCTCCTTCTTCGCCATTCACCCATCGTTGCCAAACTTGCTCGTAGGCATCTTCCAGATCATGAACCCAGCGCTTGGTATCAAACAGTTTACTTCTCCATCGTTCCTGGAACAACATTCTCCGGAGGTCAGGCAGCCTGCCTCTTGCTCGGCCCTCACTGCCAGGCTCGTATTTCAAACTCAGACATAACCGGATGGCTTTTTCTTCATAATCTTCATCGGATGTGGCAATCAACTCTTCGCGAGCCTTTTGGCCATCGTCAGTATCGGGTAAGGCGCTACTAAGGATGCTGCTCGCCATACGAGAGCACATCTTGTATTTGTAGCGAGGAAGGGTCAGGAGAGGTGTCCCACTCCACAGGACATCCGTCGCGGTCGTGTGCGCGTTACACTCGGGAGTGTCCAGGAAAAGATCCAATATTTTGGCCCGCGAGATGTGGGTGTTCTTGGGCGCAACATCGGTAAATATAATGCGGGAGGCAGTTTCCTCTCCCGCCCAAGCAACGGCTGTTTCCTTGAGGTTCTGTTCACCGAGGTCTGGGAAGCGAAGTAGCCATAGTACGGCATTAGGAATCCGTGCCAGTATCCGGAGCCACGTACGGAATGTTGTGGGCTCGATCTGTGTAGCATGTTAGTTGTCTCTATGTTATCGCCAGTCCAAGTGCTTATTAGATTTTACCTTATATAACTGGTTGAAATTGCCCAGGATGATGGCATCATCGCGAAGATTAGGGAACAGCTCCTTCCGCATACGCCATCGCTTCTCTCGCTCCTGGTCCCAAGCGAGACGTAGATCCTGGGAGTCTGGTGCACTTTGTCGATGATCACAACAGAAGAACGTGGCCCTGGTGAAAACAATCTTTTCACCATAAACCCAATCTTCAAGGTCCTCTCCATGGTTCTCCTCAAGCACTCGGTCTGCGATGCTAAGATTACGCCCTCCTGGGGCGAGGGTCTCTTGGGGGATCGAGATGATGTCGGAAAGGATGTAGTCACACCACTCAGCACCCAGGGTCCCTGCAAACCCCATGAATGACATATGAATTGGGGCAGGCCGTGCAGCAAAAACCTCATTACGTGCACCACGTGTGTAACCGTTCAAGTTGATGAGTATATGGATGCCATCCGCGACGATCTGCTTTACTAACCGGTCGACAGACCATCCACTAGCATCGTGAAACACCGGTGCTTCCCTTTCAATCTGCTGACGATGGATAGACTTATCACTTGCGGTAGTGGCATAACAATAGGCTTTCACTCTTGATGGATTATGCAATCCAAATACAGACTGCATAAGATGCGCAAGGGGATGATTGTTGAAATCCGATGATACATATCCAACTTTGAGATATGGGTTTGGTGGTGCCGGGGGCTGATACACTGTAGCTGGCAGCCATGGGGAGCGAAGGGTTGCACAGGATATGCGAAGCCCATTACGCTGTGAGATTTGCCGAATTTGCTTCGCAGAAAGTGGACACGTAAAGGTATGGAAAGGTAACACAGTAGGAGCATTGGGAGCAGACAACCCAGGAGGAAGTTGTGGTCTGCGATACTTCGACAGGGGATATTCTTTCCGATGGACATAAAGGTCCTGATACCACTGCCATGTGATCGCTCGTATTGCGCGCTCAACGAGCTTTACAATTCTCGAGCCTTCCCATTTCTGCCCCGCCCATGATTGGAGAATAGCATTGAGCGATCCAGATGCAAACCGTCGGCTGTCCAATGCAGGAACCAGCTGCGCGCACAGTTGCTCAATTGTGTTGGGAGTCAGCAGGCCACGGCCCCATGATTCGCCTTCTTTGAGCTGCCGATCGACAATATCAACGACACGCTTAATCCAACCAGCACCCGTGTCAATACTGTAAGCGTCCCGAAGCATCCCTTGCTCGTTGACATGCCACCGATCCCGGAAGCCATGCCCGTTGGCAACCCCACCTCGGCCAACCCAGTTGCAGACAGAGTTGAGAGCATTGGCTAGTCCGCAGACTGCTTCTGCGAATTCGGGATTTACTTTGACAGCACGCTTGTAATATGTGATCGCCTCATTGACACGACCGGCATCTTTGACTGCATTCGCAAGGTTCGCCAGAGCGATGTCAAAATTGCTATCACACTGAACAGCCTGTTCATACATCCGAATAGCAGCCTGAAGCTGGCCAATATCCTTGAGTAGGCTACCAAGATTCGTATACAGGTGAGCATGTCGAGAGTCGAGGTGTAACCCGTAGTTATAATATGCCAGGGCCAGAGACACTCCACTGCCAAAGACCACACCAGGTATCTCGGGATGTTGCATCTCACCACTAGAGCGGGGTAGCCCTTTGGCTGCATTATTTTGAATGCCGGCAAGCAGAATTCCCACATTGTTTGCAGTCGAGGGGCTCGGTTGGAGAGAAAGTGAAAGGTAGTAGAGCGCCAGTATATCCCGAACTCCTGGAGCAGCTCTGGGCGCGCCCCCGGTGGAGATACTAGACATCCCATCCTGGTATATCTTTGCCAGGGAGAGTAAGGAATTGCTCGTGGTGGATATCGCCGCTTTCCTTGCAAGACCTTCCCCAACAAATTTGATTCCGGGGGGCGTTCCACATGAAGGGAAGACCAGTTTAGAGGTCTGTAGAGCCTTGTCCGGATATAGGAGAATAGTTTCGTTCGAGCTATGCTGTTCTGATGGGGCAGGATAGTCATGCCGCGATCCATACGAAAATGCTGCAAATATCTGCTTTATCAAGTTTTGAATGCCGTGTCGTCTTCTCCCGGCAGCGATCAAGATTGCATCTTCGAACGCCACCGCAGCTCCAGCATTATCACCCAGTGCATATAACATATTGCCTTTGGCATGGACAAGAGCCAGCATCCTACCGTTGTCGCAGCCCGGGATAGCATAACCGCTCGTTCCAAAGCCAGTGGAGCCGGTTTCTGCAGACCGCTTATTAGTGAAGACCGACCGATTCAAGTCATCATCATAATCGAAGGATGCTTTCTCGTATGAGCCGAGATCAGATGCGCTCGAGGCACCGCTTTCTGCGTCACTCTCTGTCTCGCTAGCATGCTCATCGGCTGTAAAGCAGTCGCCATTCTTTGGAAAGCGAAGTGACTTCTGCACGAATTCGATAATGTTGACGGCTTCCTTTCCACGATGGCTGCTACACAAGAGACCAATGAGATGCTCTACGGCCTCGAAAAAGCTGGGGCGGAGTTTCACAACACGTAGCCAGTGGTTCAGTGCCTCCTCTCGACGGTCAAGTGCCAAAAGAGTGGCAGCTAGATTCGATATCGCCTCAACATGTTGCGGATCTCTAGCAATGATTCTTGAATACCATCTCATAGCTTTTGGATAGTCACCCAAACCGTAGGCAAGACAGCCACCAAGTAGCATACCATCGATCCACTCCCAACCACTCTCACTACATAGCGGAGAAAGCATGTCTAATGCGGTGCGAGCATTTGCCAATGGTGAATTCTCGTTGCCAAAAGGTGCAGGAGGAAATGGGGAGACCGCTGAAACTGTGAAGCGGCCTGTGTGGCGTAACCTATCGAGCATCTGCATGTCACTCTGTTGTTGAAAGTGGTGAAGCGAAGGTCGATGCCGATGCTGATGAGTCTGAAAGCCCGAGTGACTATCAGTCTGCAGGGTATGATTAATGATATTTTTCGTTCGGTGATCATATTGGCTCGACGGATAGCTGTTGTGGCGCCCAACTTCCGGTGGGTTTACTTGGGAGAAGTCCAGTCCTGGTTGCCGTGGTGGTTTGGGGTATATGCTAGGTTTCAAAAATCGCTGGCTTTGGGGATCACCACCTGCATTAGAAATGCTATTCCGCCGAGCCTGATGGATCGAAGCTAGGAGATCAACATAAACACCATGGGCCCATGACAAGACTTTCTCCTTGAATTCCACATTGGCTGCACGTAAATTAGCTGTAGAACCTGTACCCTGAAACCCATGCCCAGTAGAGGCGCCCGACCATGGTGTGTAAGCTTCGTTTCCAGGCTGACGTGATGAGAAGGCAGAGCTTGCATTGCTTGGACGTGGATGGTACGGTAATGTGCGTTGAGAAGTATCAAAGGCCTTCTGATCCGAGTGACGAGGAGGAAAATTGTTCTTCACGGAAGGGTCGTGACTGATAATTCCCAGAGGGGTTGCGCTCCAGGTTGAACCTAGATCAGTGCGACTACCTGGCGGTACTGGATTATGGTTGAACGGTTGCTGCCCTGCATCGAAGAACTGAAGGGCGGAAGGGTTGACTTGTTTCGCGAACGGATTAGGGGAGTTGTAGCGGGGCTCTCGAAAGGCCGCTGGACGATATGGAATATATACACCATCGGGCCAATACGGACCATATGGACCGGTACCCGCCGATGCTGTAGGGCCGAGGCACGGCTGAAGAGTCGCTGGTAAGACCGTTGGAACATAGGCACCGTTATGCCAGTAGAATCTTTGCTGGGATCCCGGCATCGGAAGCGATTGGTTAAGCATCGAGTCTATTCCCGGCACGTAATTCAACGAACGGACCCAGCTTGCACCATTCACACCCTGAATCATTTCTCCGGGAGCTGTGTTAGTCCGGCTCGACTCGTTTTTGTACACAGGCGGAAAGTTCATCGGTTTCGCTTGGGATGGCTGTTCCAAGGAGAGCTGCGACCAGGTGTCCATGGGAAAGCCCGTTTGAGGGGTTACCATCTGACCTGACTCAAGAGGCGAAACGAGAATATGCTTGGACGCCGGGGGCTGAATTGTTGTATCCCCCGGCGTCCCATCGTAACCAGCCGCAAGAGTCCCATTCGGTGTCTTCCTCCTCAGTGCGTGTTCTCCAGGGTTCTTCGGGTTGAGTCCCATGCCAGTCGTGTCATGAATATCGAGACGCTGCACTGGATGATACTGTAGTCGAGTACGGGGAACCGAGTGAAAAGATGGTTTATTCATATCATTGTGAGGGAGCGTGGCGGCGAAGGGTGTCGTGTCAAAATCGTAATTGCCATCAACTGTGTCAGCCCCATGATAATGATTCATATGATGATGTGGCTGAACTGGCGGAAAAGGTGCTACTGAGGGCAACATGTTGGCCCTTGATGACGGAGACACCTTGTCCCACCGTGGTATAACAAAGACTATACAAAAAGATCCAGAAAGAAGGAGTCCCGGATATCAAAAAAAAATAACGGTAACAAAAAAAAATTGATAGAAAAAGGTCGAGATCGTCGATTCAGGTTACTGCCAAAGATCACGAGCGGTCAATAGTGGAGTCAGGTACATTCAATCTTGCTGGGATTTTCAACAAGCATCCTCCTTGAAACGTTTTCTACACCTCATCCTGGACATGAGCCGGCTCACTAAACATTCAGCGAAGCCCCCCACGGCTTGTCTCTGGGCTCGACATGAACGCTGGTTGGGTTGGCCGTAAAAAGGACACGAGCGAGCGTCGAGAGCTAGTAGGACGAGGGATGAAGCAAGAGAATGTAGGCCGTGTCAAGAATACCATCCACGGATTCCGGAAGATAGAAAAGCCACGCAGGCGATTTGGTTTCCACGGCGTTATTTGCTGTGTGATTCTTTGGGAGGTGAAGCGGTAATGCAAGGGAGGAAAGGGATTCAAGAGTCACAGCCCTAGTCGATTTCCTGAGTACCCCCACTGACGCAGGCGTCCGCAAGTACGCGATCAATCACTTGGAAATACCACGCTTGGCAACAATGCTGTACTCAGCGCGCTGACGAGAAAGGGAGGGAGGGGGGAGACAAATTAAAAATCAGAACGCAGAAGTAGAATAAAAAGGAAATCGACTATCAAAAAAGGCGGAGTCTGAATCACAGGAGTAATAGTGTAGCGGAAAGGTTGAACATGGCACCACTAGTTGATAGTAGTCAAGGGGAGTGGTTCTTTTGATTTTCTCACGCTTTAGCTCTATTCTCCTTCTTGGCTCTAGTGGTTGCCGTGGTCCTGAATTGATTAATTATTACTATTGGCCTGAGCAGGGAAATAAAAAAGAAAAGAAAAGAAAAGAAAAGAAAAAAGGTGCCTAAGATCCAAGGCGACAGCGGACGCAGGGAGTTTTTGAGGCGGAGAACATCCAACGGCCGGCGGAGAGGCACAGAACCATAAAAATGAGAGGGAGAGATTGGAAGGATGTCAGGGTCTGGGGTAGTAAAGGATGGTAAGAAAAATGGACCAGTCAAAAGTCGTATCGACCCGACCAGAAGGTGAAGGACCATCAAAGAAGGTCGGAGGGACGGGGAAATCAGGTCGCAGAAGGAGAGGAAAATTTTAGAATCATGATGGACAGAGAGATGAAGCGGGATGTCCCATCATGACAGAGCGGAGCTTCACAAACGAAAGCAGTGGACAGCGACACTCTGTAGCTCCCGTTTCGTCTTAGGGGGGTTCCTTTTTTGGGGTGGGGGAAGGAGCCAGTGCAAGTGAATGGAGCAGCGGGAGTGGAGCCAATGGAGTCGACCCAGTGGAGTCCCCATTACTAGGTTGGGATGCAAGTGGGCTTGGGCGCCCTAACACCATGATTATGTGGCTTGTACCCTCCAGTTTATTATTTTCATTGGTTTGCAATTCTTTTTTTCTTTTTTCTTTTCTTTTATTTTGTCTTTTTTTTCCCCTTCGATATATCTCCAGGGCCTTTTCTAATGGTGTCGCCCCATATAGATATATATTCATATATAATTTCATGACGGGTTTCAGATAAATAATGAGAATCCCCAAGGCATCATGACCTCTACGTCATGATATCAAAAGAGAAGAAGAAAAGAAAAAAACTTTTTTTTGGCTCAAATCACTGTACGTACCAAGGAGGGGAAACAAAGAATTAAAATCATTAGAAAATACCCACATAATCAAACACGACAATCCATCACATCCCAGTCCCACCCGTGCGATCCAACGGCTAGGATGGACCAGGCGCTAGCCTCTTGGGCGCAGGAGCAAATCCAAGTCTGTTCAACGTCAGTGGACCACCGTCCAAGGCCCCGGTCTCCGGTGGCGCCCGCAGTTGATCAAGCCTCTGGTTTTGAGAGGGTTTGCTTAGAGACGGCGGAAGGGCGATCTGGCACTTTCGGTGGGCTGAGTGGAGTCGCTGGCTTCCTGTGAGTATGTCCGTGTTGTCGGCCTGCAATGCAAGCTGGCCTTTGGCATGCACCGGTGGAATATTCTAATAAGTTCCCTGTTTGAAAAAGAGAAGAAAGAGAGAGAGAGAGAGAAATCAAACTAAAAATTAAGGATTTTTTTTTCCTTCCAGAATTGATAATAAAAATATAATAGAAAATAGAAGACGGCAACAGAAGCGGGTTAAATCGGTATAACAAAAGGTATATGCCGGTGAGGGAAAGGAGAATTCGAACAATTGTAGGTAAATAACATACGTAGATCAAGTGAGGTGGTGGTAGAGGCTCAGACACTTGGCCACACAGGTGACCATCATTTGAATTGGCGGTTCTGCAACTCTGATGCAGCCAGAGGCTGAAAAACGCCCATGGAGTAGCACCGCACATGCCCGAGGCCAAAGCAAATCAGGTGAGGGAGAACCTGAACGGTGTCTGTACGGAGTATGCATGGATGTTAGTATGTCCATTGTCATCATTAATAGTCGACAACACTATTGGGGGTGGTTTTTTTGTATATTTCACTTTCTATTTAAAAAATAAACATAAAGATACATTTATCATTTCCAGTATATGCCTTCATTATTATCACATTGTTATTTTTTTTTTCATTTTTTTTTTCACATAGACTCCCCTTTTTTACCTTGATTTTCTTATTCCTCCAGTTTAATGCTTCAAACCTTCAAACGAAAGCGGCGCTCCAAAATCAAATTTAAAAAAAAATAAATACCCCACCATGGAAATAATAATAAAAAAAGGATGAATGGTTCTAGAGGATTCGCTAGTTCCCCCCCCCCCAAATTCGGACTATAAAAGATACTTAATTAGATAGTCCATACGACATACATCTAAAACACACGATAAATCCCCATCCCCATAGAAAAAAAAATTTAAAAAATAAATTAGAAAAAAAAAAGAGGAAAGAAAAGAAAAGAAAATTATAAAAATAATCTCACCCAACCCAGATGGTCCAACTCAAAATCCACTTTCCCGGGTGTGGAGTCAACTTCCAAACTTTCCAAGGCAGCCCGTTTCTCATCTGTACCCAGTCATTCCAATCCGATTCAGCCATGGGCTCCATCCTCCCCATGGCTACTCCTATCACTAACTCGCTAGTGTTCCTCCTGCGCAGGAATCACCAGCTAGGTATCATTCTTCCTGCTAGTTCCGACGCTCTCCATCCGCCCAGACCAGGGTCTATTGGGATCGATGAGGGCGGAAATGGGGCCGCCAGCTCCCCTTTGGCCATGTCACGAGCGGTCTGACGATGACGATCGGCAAAACTTTGCCTCTCGCTTCTCCTCGCTCCTCCATCTTCGACTCAGGTATAAGATGAGCCATATATACCGATCTACCGAGATAGTCTCTCTGAGCGGACGGGCAAAGGTTGCCAGATGGTCAGAGGGAAAGTTAAATCAACCCAGGCCACGTTCCAACCGGAGAACGGGGAAGAAATATATATCAAACCGATGATGTGTTGTTGATATTGCGAGATGTACATATAACAAGATCCAGCAATCCGTTACACATCATGGTCTGACTCATCCTTACCCAACGTGACTTACACAGCATATGTGACTGATGTATGGATATGGGCTGTAGGACATCCATGATGGTGGCACTGTGCACTCCCCTTCAGCCCATATCCTACCACTATCAGCACCAAGGGGGGGGCGGCGGGGAGCGCGCACCTGCAGCTCGGCGCGTATCAGGAACCTTGCCACGACAGTAGTCTTTGCATCCTTACTAGTCGGTGGAGAACGAGCATCTCCGGGGTGTACTTCATATCGTACTACCAAACAGGTACATGTTATTCTCGGTACACAAACGACATGGTATCACATATCTTCATGCTCCGTTGATTAAGCCGAGACCTGGTAATACCTTCGACATTGAGAGGTACAAGAGTTTCCATTCAGGTTCTCAAGACTACGAGTATACCAATTACATATACGTTCAGATTATGCGTGAGCAATTACAGTTATAGTCAAGAACGACACGGAGCCAAGTGTATGAAAATGATAATAGTTGTATTGCTAATTTTACGAAGTATGCCTACGCATCAGACAAGCCATAATAGGCTAGGCATCAAGCCTTGAATTGTCGACCGTGATGATGGATCACTGTATCCACAGAGAGAGACACAAGGCCTCCCGCAAAGATACCGCGATGAGTAGAGGGTCGGGATTTGATCTTCTTTGCGTAAAATAAGCCTATACCACGTTGAAAAAGGTCACATACCAGGCCCGAAGGCGGGAATGGACAGTACGGGCCAGAGTGTTGCAAAGGTCATCTGGGGTAGACTGATCATGACTCCGCTCGCATATAGACCGCGAGTAAATCACAAACAGGTGGAAGGTGGGGAAGACAGGAAGAGGTGTCCAGTGATAAACGAATCAATTTTCGATTGAACACAATTGGGAATCTTAGGTCATGACTCATAAACATTTTGTTTTCAAGGCATTAATCGTATTCTCCTAACTAGCATGCCGATACATTAAAACGACCGCCGCGGATTTCCGACCATAATTTACTCGGAGGGGACTAGGCGATGGTTAGTATATGGATATCAAACCATACCAGTTTCAGGAACTTACTGTCAATCTCGCCAGCCTTGATTTCATCGCTGATATCCTTGGGGCTGCGGCCATCGACCTGGCAACCAACAGAGAAAGCGGTACCAAGGATCTCAAGGACGGTACCCTGAAGCTCCTTGGCCAAAGACCTGTGGCGCATCTTGCGAGCGATCTCAATGATCTCGTCAAGAGGGACGGACTTGTTGTGCTTGATGTTCTTCTCCTTCTTACGGTCACGAGGGGGCTCCTTGAGGGCCTTGATGACCAGGGAAGAGGCAGAAGGCACAACGGAGATGGCGGCCTGACGGTTCTGGATGGTGAGTCTGACGGTGACACGCAGACCCTTCCAGTCACCAGTGTTCTTGGCGATATCTTCACCAATCTTCTTGGGGGACAGACCGAGAGGACCGATCTTGGGAGCCAGAGCAGACTGAGCTCCGACCTCACCACCAGTCACTCGCAGGTGAATGATCTTCACCTCATTGGGGTCGAACTTGGGAGCTGTTCATTGAAAAACATATTAGTCGCCAGTGGTACAACCAAGGAGATGATACTTACGCATGGCGAGTGCGAAAGGTCGTCAATCGTCCTTGGAGAGTTGGTCGGGGTGGATGGTACAAAGAAGAAAAGGAAATTTTCTTGAAAAGGCGCAAGAATATTTGACTCGAGACTCACTTTCCGGGCTAGACCTAAGCGAGACGCCCAATCAGGTAAGGTGTCCAGGGCTCAACCCGCCCATTATCACGTGATACATATCATGAAGCATGAAGGCTCCATGCCATAGTTCCGGAGTAGGCAAGTGGAGTAGAAGTCGGATTTTGTACTATTGATTTGGATTTAATTCATTGTGTCTAGGTAGTTGCTATATCGCGGGGTAACAAACAAAAACAAATAGCCGCTAAACATACAGAAGAACCAAATATCGACGTAGAACCGCCCTTTAGTGGTCGCTACATCGTCATATCTAGCTGGTTCCTGAAACCGCAAGCCTACGTAGAAAAGTCAGTATCCACCTTTAATCTTATTGGCTTCATGATACTCACTTCATCAAATGGTCCATGAATGTCTGCAACGAAACATCATCGGTGAAAATGGTTTGCGATGTCACACCACCACCATATCCTCCTGTCGTGTGTGTGGTGGATGGGTTCAGCTTCGACAAGAGGAAACGTGCCTGAGAGCCGCCAGCATCACAAACGATGAAACGAGGCAGTGGGAAGCGGTCCGAAATGAGTTCCTGATTTTAACCAAATTAGCTTATATCTCACTGGACTCGGAATTGGGGGGGGGGTGGGGGGGTACGAACTCTAGCGTCCTCTTTGGGTTGCTCAAGAAGGGCCTTCAGGTTCTCATAGCCTTCTTGGTCTTGGTAGCCGGCCTTTCTCCATTCTGCGATGGTTTCACCGTGGAAAATAAGGATATGGAAGAAAGTATCAAGCAAAAGAATGTGGGAAGGCTGGATGGAAGCCGAGTCAAGAAGGACAGGCTGGCTGCCTTCATGTTCCAGGGAGTATGAATCCAAGGTCGGCTGAATCATGACAAGAGAGTCACCAACATCCTCATGGTTAAGAACGTGCCTGTAGAAGGCTGTCTCATCAGGGGAGTTGTTGAAGAACTGCAAGAACTGACTTCTGCGGAGATGGAACATAAACTGAGGATAAAGCGTGAAATTCTTCTCGAGTCGGAATGAAGTTGGGTCGTCCTTTCTGTAATCCGCAAAGCGAGAGCAAAGCCTGATGAGCATCCGGTCAACCCATCTGAGGACATCGGGACCATCGTCGACCTCTGCCTTGAAGACTGCAATACGCGCCATCAGAACTGCAGCGGCTTCCTGGTCAAAAGACTGTGCCAGCGTAGGATCTCCAGCTGGCCCACTCAAGTTGCGTGCGACAGTTGTGACCCGCAGGTGATAGTGACCAGACGAATGCTGGTAGTATGTAAGGAATTGCATCATTCCTCTCTGAGGACCCGGCTGCACTGCCGCAGGCCCGCCTTGGTTTGCGATCTCAAAGTAGACACCGTAGCTTGAAGAAGGATCGATGCCGCACATCTTCCAGGCACAGGTATTGCCAATACCGCACTCTGTTTCACCGACGGAACTCGACTTCTTGTTCAGAGATACGGCGTGGCCGATAAGCCCTGTGACCTTGAGCTCCTTAGTAGTGAGGACTTCGAGGGATGCGTTGAAGCCCATCAGCAAGTTGTCATTGGCATCCTTGTCGAAGATTCTGACGAAGGATTGCTTGAATTGTGAGGACGTGAAGCTATCTGTGAGGAGCATATGACCGCCAGTGTAGTTGACAAGGTTCTTCATCTCCAGAAGACCAACTTGGTCGAGACATCCCGCAAAGACATCCACAATATGTCCGTTGTTGGCAGCACGCTTAGCCATGGCGTCGTAGAACTATACCTATCAGCATACCAAAATCTCCAATTTTATCGGAAACTACTCACCTTGACGGCTTTCTTGTAGTACTTGATGTTATCCCGATCAATATCGTGATGAGAACGCATAGGTTCCTTAAGTTCGGGTCCAACAACATGGCCTGGACCCTCGGTGGCCGGGCCGCTGGTGAAAACCATGATGCGTCCGCCGGCATTCTGGAAAGAGGTCTCAAGCAAGCCAACCGCAACGCTAAGAGCAACACCTGTGCATCTCAGAGGTCGCTTGTCGTTCGCAACGGGCCAAGGGTCACGCTGAAGCTGCTCGAGAACGTTGGTAATCTGGAACTCGGCCTGCTGGACAGGAAGAAGGAATCGTGCGGCGGGGCCAAGAGGCGGACGAGCCGGTTGTTGAGGCATGTTCGGACGCACTCCAGGAGAGAGGAGACCAAGCATCTCTTGGACTTGCTTAGCGGCGTATTCTTTGCTGCCTCGAAACACGTACGATTTGGCGCATTCGGTGTAGCCTAGCTCGTGGACTTGAGCCTGTGTTTGGGTCAACAATCTATTCTCGCGTTGCTCCCACCGTCCAAATTCGCGGTTCATACCATGGTACCATATGTGATCAATCCTACTAGCGCATTTGCTGGCAGCAGAGACAAGCTCATCACTAGAGTATCCTTCAAGGCCTTCAAGCTGTCCTCTTCCTGGCAAGTATCGACAACGTATACGAAGATAGGAGGGGTAGGGGCGGGGCGCGCCAATTGGTACTCGATAGTCGTGCTTAGAGGATGGAGCTCCGGCGGTATCGTGCTCTCGGTGATATCCTTGTAGTGAGGGGGGAGGGGGTTGCGCATCAGGCAGAATGGACATATCCAGATCCGGGCACGGACATCAACATTGCTATTGGTCGTTAGTCCCTAAACAAAATTGCATGCTGGGATTCATCTCCTACGCATAAGGATTCAGAACGGCCCGGCAAGGTGCTTTGCAGGTCACCGGTTCATATTGCAGCAATGGAGAGTCGGGCTTGTCCTTGAGCGGAGTGTACACAGCACCAATAGGGACGACCAGTCGAGATGCTTCCTATGCACTACTCAGTCAAAAGGATCTCACGATATCTGACGTCGAAACTAACCATGCGTGAGCTTGGAAACGTGTTCCAGCTCAGTCTGATGCCATCGCGGTCCTCGACATCACTCCATTGGTCCTTCAACGCTTCGTAGTCCATGTTGTCGGGCAAACAACGGGGCTCGGTAGCTTCGTCGTATGAGAGGGGTATCTAACGAACAAGGTTGAAAGAAGAAACCCGGTTGATTAAGAAAAATAAAAGTATGAGAGAGTATCCTGTACCATAACCCGATCTCTACAAGGGCAACGCCAACAGCTGTTGTCCGGAGACTTATGCGGGGACTAGGAGTATGTTGTGTGAACCGGTGTTGTTGCCATAAGGCCAGGTTGCAGCATGTTAGGCGGCTATGCGCAACCGTACTCTCGCACTAGTGTGCTTTAAATTTCGGCCAAATCCGTCCACAGCCAACTTTTTTCTTTTTCTTTTTCTCATCTATACATCGCCGATACGTTTGAATTTTTGGCAACTTCCGTCCATATCAATGACGAAGTTGTTCTTTCGCATCGAGTGAAGAGTAACCTGACCCGTTGCTGGGCACCTGGATTTGAAAGGTCGTTCCGATCCTTTCGGATAATTTGGGAATCAGCTGTGGTCACATCATGACCCCTCCTTAGCCATTTGATTGTGTGACATGGAAGCGGCGGAAAAAAGGAGGGAAAGCATTGCGATATGCAGATTAGTTTTACACGTAGATTTCTACCTAAGAAAAGACTGCCTGGGTGTGAGCAAAAAAAAAAAAAAAAAAACGAACCCATGAACGCCTTATATACAACTGTGTGAAAGTGAAAAGTCAAAGCAACCACATAGCTTCGTAAAGTGCATTTAACAAGCTTTTAAGCTTTCTTTGGAGCTTTCCCCACCTGCTTGAGGAGATAACTGCGCTTGAAGTATGTGTTAGGGTGGACGATGGTGTCCAGATCCGTCTGATTCCAGGTACCATCCTCTTTCACTCGCTTGATCTCTGCCTTGTGCGTCCACTCGAACACCCTGTTGCAAGCGATATGATATCGGGTCTTCTCCACGTCTTCCCGCACTCCACGCAGTAATTCTCTGTCGCTAATTCCAGTTGACTGAAGAAGCCCAATGAGGTTGTCAACAGAGAAATGACGGTAAGGGCAGCCGTGTGTCTGCCCAACTCCTGGATTTGAGTCACCAAGGATCTTTTGGCATGAGTAAGGAGGATAACCGCGGCCTCTGCGGTTGACATCACCACCCACATCGCCATAGGCGTGGCGGATATTGTACTTGTACCGGGAGTTGAATTCGTCGTCGGTAAAGCCTTTGAATGATTGACGCCAGAAAACAATACACTCCTCCAATGATAAGCCTATTCCTTTCAAAAAGAGGGTGTATTGAAGTCGGCCGTAATGCTTTAGGTGGTTGTTCTTGCGCAGTGACATATGTAGATTGCGCATGCAGAGTGGGAAATGCTGGGAAAGCTGATCGATATTGTTCGCGGTGATTGGAGCGCCATCGACAAATCCTTCGCCCTCGGAGTATACGGACTCGGCACTCCCAAAGTTCTTAGACAGATGGTTCAAAATGGGTGTGAGACGATCATCCTCGTCCAAACGTGGTAGGGCTCGACTCGTGAGCTAATCATGGTTAATGGTTTTGCTCTGAGCATGGCGCAGGATAGCACATACCTCCAAAGAACGCTCTAACCGAGCCGTGAACTCAGCAATAATCATGCTCAACTGCTCCCTTCCTGGTACATACGCTTTGCCTCTATATAAGAAGACAGACCGTCTCTCCACCAGCTCTGGGACTCTCTCCCAATCGACCTTATACCAAGATTCTTCATCTACACGGCGCAAACCCGGTGTCGCATTCACAAGATGCTCGGAAAGCTCACGCCTCTCCTCATCACTAATAGGCTCCCAGTCGAGATTGAGGCTCTCAATAAAAGCACGTTTCTCTCGTGAATCATCTTTTTGGAACCGGAACCTAAAAAGCATGGTTTCTGCTCGCGCGAATCGACGACGGAGGTCCTCCGTGGCGGAGAAGGCCAGCCGAAGAATGAAATGCGAGTAGTGATCTTTTTGTCGTTCATTTTTCAAGCGTTGATCGGCCGCACCCAGCGATGAGGAAGTGTTTGAGGATAGTGGAAGATACTTCTGGAGGAGTGGTGTAATATGTGCTTCTGTCTCGGCGGGCGATTTATTTCTATAAGAACAGGCCTCGATTTCGGCCAGGACTGCACCAGTCAATAAATTTAAACAGACAATCAGAAGGCAGAATCCACGTACTCCTCAACCGATCAATAGCCCATTGCTCGAATTGCTCGAGAGTGATCTCTGCCGTCGGCGGGACATCATAAAAGTTCAAGCGGTGCGGATAATCTTGTTGTTTGTAGACTGGTGCAGCAAATTGCTTTTTCTTGTGGTCGAGGGTTGCTCTTCTCTTCGGATCAACTTTGTGGAAGTCTTGCCGAATCATTTTGAGTCCACACTGTCGCAATTCCTAAGTCAGTCAAGGACGTATACACAGCGTTCCTTGACAACCAGGTCTCTATGCTCTGCCCGGACTAAACACGCTCCCGACGCGCCACGCGATCCACACGCGCTTTATGTCACGTGATATCAAGTTGATTGCCTTGACTAGCCGAGGAACAGAATTACAGCAGATGAGTGGATTCGGTGGAGGGCCCATGGGACACTCGGACATAACACTGAGCTATGCATGTGAATCAATTGCATCTCGATTGGGTTATCGCCAATGGATCAAGGTCGTGCAAGCACTGTGTTCCTTCCCCGACTGTCGATATACTTTCATTTACTACTACTCTGCCTTACGGAGTACTTTTCAGGTACCGAGTCGGAAACCTCTCCGGCCCTCAGCTCACCGACTTCCTAAACAGGAAAGCATCGAGATTCCGTGGGGTTTTGGCTTCCTTCCCCGGTTAGATGTAAAATCCGAATTGTTGAGTAGATAATCCCGAGTACAGATCTGAAGGTCAACGAAGCATTCATCCCCTCCAATTTCACATACGTACATAATATACCTACCTACCTTCCTTGCTTCCTACATTTGCCGAAATAATGTCGGAATGATTATAAACTAGCGCGCGCACTCTTCATCACCTCTCCACTCCTCCACTCTCCGCTCAACATTTAGTCCGGTGCTCCGAATCCCAAAAAAACATTGCCAGTCCAAGTCGCAAAAGAGTAGTGTGAAATGACGCTCGCGATTAAGCAGCTCAGTAAGGCTGCTCGTATCATCCTCATCGGCGCCCCTGGTGTTGGAAAGGGCACCCAAACAGAAAGACTTCTTGCCAAGTTTCCGCAACTGGCGTCGATAAGTTCCGGAGACCTCTTACGAGAGAATGTCCGGAAGAAGTCACCATTGGGTAAGCAGGGCCAAATCGTATGCGCTTTAGACACTGCGCCTAACAATTTCGGGGTTCAGGGCTCAAGGCAGAGACCGCAATGCAAGCAGGAAACCTCGTCCCCGATTCTTTAATCCTCGAGCTTATATCTTCCGAATTCAAATCGAAGGGCTGGCTCTCAACATCGTCGAGCTCGTCTATCGCCTCCAACGCCTCATTCATCCTTGACGGTTTCCCGCGCACCGCTGCTCAAGCTTCCAGTTTAGAGACACTTGTTCCTATCAACTTCGTTGTCCAGCTTGTTACACCTCCATCCGTCATTCTCTCCCGGATAGCGTCTCGCTGGGTCCACGAACCATCCGGAAGAGTATATAACACTGATTTCAATGCCCCCAAGGTTCCTGGAAAAGACGATATTACTGGGGAACCTCTGACTCAGAGAGAAGATGACTCGATTGATACATGGAAGCAACGACTTCGCAAATTCGAAGAAACCAGCGAGCCCTTGCTCCAGCATTACGAGCGCAAGGGCTGCCTATGGCGTGTTGAGGGCAACACCAGTGATGAGATTAGCCCACAGCTTTTCGCGGAAGTAGAAAAAAGGTTTTGCTAATATTTCCTTGTATTTGAATATACCACTATTCGACACCTCCCTGTACTCTATTTTTACGATGTTCTGTTTGGCGTCAAACGTTTCTACGACCTGTCAAGGGCTATGATGCGAGATAGTTATGTACCCCTCATTGATGAGGCCATGCTGTTTGTGTTAAGATTCACCTAATAATGCTAGCATGATCGAAAGGAAAGGAAATACAGTTCTTAGATTGGCCATGCGATGCCTTTCTGAATGCGTACCCGTACCGTACCCGTAGATATCGATCGTCCAGTCATAAGAATAAATCGCTATCAAATATACAGACAAATCATATGGGCATATACCTTCTAATATACAGAGTCATATCTATCTTCTTTCTCAATTGCCTCAATTGCCATTACCATGAGACTGCTCCTCCAATCCCATACGAGTCTTGTACTCACGCGGACTCTCCCACCCTTTGCGATTGCGACGATATCCCTTCCACAGACCCGTTCCCTTCTGCTTAGCGATAGATTCCGCCTCCCTATACTTCCGTTCCAATTCAGGGCCTCCAAATTCAGAACCCGCCTTTGCCTCATACACAGTCGCCAATCCACGCGTCAACATCTCATACGAGACATCACGACGACGAAAAGGAATCGGGAAGTCGAAGACCCGTCGCACATACGCAGAGGCCACTACACGCTGATACTGGTCCTGACGGTGCACCAAGACCCGAACGCGGCGATTAAGGACGTACGACGTCAACCATTCATGAGCTTCCCGAGCATAAGGCTGTTCCGGGCGACCAAAATGTGCAAGTTCCGGCGCATCCACACCAGCCAAGCGAACGGAGATCTAAATATAAACCCATTAGACCCCCTTATCTTAGAATAAAATAGCAGATATACTATCACCGCACCGTTTTATCCTTCAGGTCCTTCTTCGCGGTGGGAACTCTCTTCCAAGGCAACCAGCCCCATCCCGCCAGTCTTCCTCCGGGTGTGTGGTATAGTCTGAAACCATCGCCGTCGCCGACGCTCGTCACTTGGCCTAGGATGGTCCTTTTCCGGAAGTACGAGGGCGAGATGCTAACGGCGTCCGGGAAACGGCGCAGGTATCGGCGGTGGATCTGCAGTGCGCCGACGATTCCTGTCGTGAGGATCAAGGTAGGAATTAGAGTCCGGGGTTCGGTGAATGCGGCCCAGTCGATCGCATTGAGGGATTTGTTCCAGTTCTTTTGGTTTTGTTCATCGTGTTGTTCTCGGGCTTGCGATTCGGAAGCCCATGGCGGCCATCGCATGACGACTCATACCCCTCGTAGCTAGGGTTTTACGGAGCTGTGTTGAAGGTGGAATGGTGGGAATGTAGTTGTGACCGCTACTCCGGAGATAACTTACGTTTGTAGCTTGTTGCCGAAGGAATGTATTTAAGGCTAGCCGGGCGGTCGGGTGGAATCAGACTAGTGAGCATATATATATTTACTACTTTACACAACCGCGAAGAAAAAATGGGTTGCAATTATGTAACATCGTTCGATTGCTAACTAAACGAGATGAAGACTTATGTCTTCAATGCGCCTATATAATAGTCCATGCCCAGTATCCGTATCAGTCTGGATATAAGACGTCCACTATGTATACCAATCGCCCAACATGCGTTTGCTGTCTTTTAGATGATTTGCATTCGGCAGATCTATCTTGTGGTTATGCCCATCCTCTAGGACATGCTCTATACATCATAGTTGGAAAATATACAGAAAAAAACTATGCCTGGTAATCATAAGAAGTAAGAAATTTGACAGATCCGAAACCCGCACGCCGTATAGAAGACAATTGACAACAACAAAAAGACCAGCTAGTTGGTATATAGTGGAAGGAAAGTGGGAGCGACGTCTATTTCAGGGTTGCCGGAAGGCTGGTTTTGGCGTTGGCCGCAGCAGTATCGACGACTTTCTTTAGCTTCTGCTCTCTGAGCTTCTTCAAATATGCGAAGAGAACGATGAAAATGAGTTCCATCCTTCAAGGCGTTAGTTCAAGTCCCAGTACACATCCAGATACCGAATACGGCACGTACCTCTCTTTTGTCATCATCAACAAGCCCTGCACCAACAGACCCTTCATGATTTGTGGCCCAATACCCTTAAAGAGGGACAGCGCACCCTCGTTCTGAATGATATACCGCATAACCTCACCAAAGGTCTTGAAGGGCTTGCCTTCGCGACCAGGGGGTGGCCGCGACTGAAGGCCAACCTTGGCCACGATTAATGGCTGGGTTGCAATTGTGGCCATTGCCTTTGAAAGAGCACCAAGAACTGCGGTACTGATTAGTTTCGTATGAAGAAAAATAGAGCCTTGATACCACTTACGGAAAGCCTCCCAAGGCTTCAGATTGTTCCTCCCCTTGAAAAGGACATCCTTCAGACGTTGATAGGCACCGTAGGTAATGGCCGGGTTGACAACCAGGATCAAACTGGCCTTGAGACCTCTCCACAGACCAGACCAGCCATCCTCGCTGTTGACAACTTCCTTACCGGTCTCGATCAGGCCTTTCTTCTCATTCTTTGGCTGTGTCTGCTGCCTAGTTGTGATCACAGCGACTGGAATAGTGAAGATCTGAGCGATAGCCCCCGACACAGCACCAAGGGTAAGCTCCATAGCGGTTCCAGGTGGCTTAGATACGCTCTTTGATGCCATATAAAGGCTTCTGACCACGCTGTACCAGTAGAAGTACGCAAAGTTGGTCGAAGCAACACCAATCAAAGAACCGACCATCCCGGAATATAAACCTTCAACTCCCTCTTTTTCCACAATCTTGTTGATGGCATCTAGGGTCGACTCGTAATGTACTACATCGCCGCTCTTCGATTCAGGTGCGTTCTTCACTTGGACCTGAAGTTTGGTTTTGACACTAAATACCAGGAACGAGTCAGTTTTTGTCCACGCCAGCAGCCCAACTGGCAAGGCTATGTACGCACAGGTCCAGTGGATAGACGATAGCATTTGCAAGAACAGCACCAGTTGCGCCTGCGACAGCACTACCCCAAGGGGAGAGCGCGGGTTTCGATTGGCCGGCCATTATGCAAGATGAGCTAAACTTCCTCTGCCAATTCCGTCAGAAAGAATAGTTTTAAAGCAGAAATATTGGTAGAACCAAGACCGGCGAATGAGGTAGGGCTCTGTGCGATTTCGGGGGTTTAGCGTTCGGCCTGAAGGCTTACCGGATCGACTGATAGAAAAGTTGTATGCCGAGTAAGGTGAAAAGACCCCAGCTCCCAAGCAGCAATAATATGGAGAAAGCTTAAGGAAGGATAGAGGAAGAAAACTAGAAAAAGAAAAAAAAAAGAAGAACCTCAAGAATGATTACACCGTCCCGGCATCCTGAACGTAAAATGCGGGAAGGATAGAGTCGGCAGGGCCAGGGCAGTTGCACCTCGGCGCTCTGGATTGCGCATGACGAAATGAGCCGAGGTTCGTTTTAGAGACCAATTTCTGGACAAACACCGACCTTCGAATTCCCGTTCCTCCCCACCGACACGCTAGTGAATGAATCCAGCCGGCATACTTTTGTTGTTTTGACCAACCCCCATTCCACTGCGAGTGAATTGAGACTAAGTTAACTTGATGAGTACCATTCCATTGCCATTCGCGATAATCATCATAGTGTTGATTGGGTCTTCATAAAACTTGACAAGGAAGTTTGATCGACCTCGGATGTCGCGCCTTCGGAAAATTCACGGGGCCCTTCGGACGGGTCACAAGCAAGGTGTCTGACAGTTGATTGCCCTGTTTAGTCGGATAGACGCTAGTTCCATTGTTATGCCTATCGCGGGGAAGATCTCGGATTGTCACGGTGTTTGAAGATCCCAGGCGCTCATAAATCAAACTTACTACTGCCCCGCGTGCCAGTATGTCTAGACCGAACGCCTCAACCCAGAAGGCCCTTATTACTCAGGCACTGGTACTTGAACCTTTCTTTCTTCCCTTATTTTCTTTTTATGTTCTTATTCTTGTACCTTATTTTCTTTTTTTCTATAACGATACTAACCACTGGCTAGAAAGCCGAGCGTGATGTATCGTCCGCTACTTCTCAAAGGCAAGCTTTAGAAGCTGCCATTGATGCTGCTGAGCACTATATGAAAGCATTGAAACTGGCATCCGTCCAGAAAGATAAACATGCATTGGATGCAAAGTGTAAAGAATGGCTCACAAGAGCGGAAAAGATCAAAGAATCCCAGGACTGGCAAGCTGCCGCCCGCGTCCATGACAAATCTGTTCCAGAGCCACGGTTGCCCGTATCTACTCGTAAGCTCACCACTCGGGAGGAGATCATTCTTCTAGAGGGGGCCAAGTTGAATGGCTTCATATTCCCTCCATGGTCCACCTCCCCAGGCTCTGATGAATTCAAACGAGAGGATGGTGAATCCCCGTTTACGTAAGTTCTGGTGGTCTGCATTGTCAATGCAATGTTGCATGTATACTCAGATGACTGCTGGATATTCTAACCGATATCAGCGATAAACCCGACCTTCATCTATCCTATCCTCAGAGGAAAGTTTTTGATGGTTGGAAACGACCTTCCGAGCTTCTCGGGAAAGACACGGAAGATGTGTACACCAGCGTGGTTCCTGTGATGTCTGTTCCAGGGAAAACAGACCTAGTCCAGGATATGCTGACGGACTGTTCTGTCGTCGCCAGCCTTTGTGCTACTACATCAATGTTAGAACGTGGCCAATGCACTGTAAGCAGGTTGATCCTTTCCGGCTGACCTGCATGGTTCGCTGTGACTAATAGGTACAGCATTTTCTTCCAATGATATACCCTAGCCGAGGGAGCTTTCAGCCTTCACCATCAGGCAAGTATATATTCCGCTTTTATTTCAATGGGTGCTTTCGGAAAGTCGTCATTGACGACCGTTTGCCATCGTCTAAAACGTCAAGATCACTCCACGTGATCGACCGGAAAAATCCCAATTTCCTATGGCCTGCGCTAGTAGAGAAGGCGTATCTGAAATTGCGTGGAGGCTATGATTTTCCTGGAAGCAATTCCGGGACAGATCTCTGGGTACTGACAGGTTGGATCCCCGAGCAAGTCTTTCTCCATAATGACGATGTGACCGGCGACCAGCTTTGGAAGCGGCTTTACAGATCTTTTCACCACGGAGATGTTCTCTTGACTATAGGTACCGGTGAACTCACCGAGAGGGAACAGAGAGAACTAGGACTCGTGAGTGAGCATGATTATGCCATACTGGATATGAAGGAATCTAAAGGCCGCCGTCAATTACTCGTGAAAAATCCTTGGGCTGGAGCAGATACTGCCCCCGGAGACAATAGGAGCCTCGCTGCATCCCAGGATCTACCCCATAACCCGCCCTCATTTGAACCGGGTACCTTCTGGATGGATTGCGAAAAGCTCCTTCAACATTTTGAAAACCTCTATCTGAATTGGAACCCTGAGATTTTCAAATACCGCGAAGACGTCCACTTTACATGGGACCTTAACAACGGGAGAGGCGTAGCTGGCTGTTTTGTGAATAATCCGCAGTTCGCAGTGTCAACTGAGAATGCTGGGATCGTCTGGCTACTGCTAGGCAAGCATTTCAGAACAACTGGGCAGCCAGAACGACCTCTTGACGAATACCAAACCAATGAGGAGTCGGCTTTTATTAGCATATACGTCTTCAACGCAGATGGCAAACGGGTCTCTTTGAGTGACGGGGCTCTACATCGTGGCCCCTATGTGGATTCCCCGAATACGCTCATGAGGTTAGAGATGCCTCCCCGAACAACTTATACAGTCGTGGTCTCCGAGCAATCGCTGCCATCGTTGAATCAAAACTTTACTTTATCTGCCTTCTCTACCTCCCCTGTACGGATGGCAAAAGCTCAAGACAAATACATGTGCGTGAGGAAGGTTCAAGGGTCTTGGACACCTTCGACTGCCGGTGGAAATGCCGAATCTTCCAGATATGCACTCAATCCCCAATTCAGGCTGGAAATAGAGAACGATACAGACGTCTCACTCCTCCTGGAATGCCCAGATACGGAACTCGCGACCCATGTTAAATTATTCTGGTCCAATGGAAATCGTGTGTCGCGAGTACGCAGTCGCGACATAATCGCTGATAGTGGTGACTATCGCCGTGGTGGTTCCCTTGTGGAAAAGAAGGCTCTGGAACCGGGCTCATATACGATCGTCTGCTCCACATTCGCGCCAGATCAACTTGGCCGATTCACGCTCTGGGTATCCTCCTTAGTTCCTTGCAAGACGAGCCCGCTCCCACCAGAGGCAGCAGGGCGACGGACGGTCATTTCGGATATTGGCATACTGCCTCCGGGGAGAGACCGAATGCTGGCTTCTCTGCAAGTGCCGCGGCTTACGAGGATCAAGCTCATTACCCGAAGTAGGCAATCCATCATCGGGGGCCATCCTGTTGGACCCTCACCCGTGCTAATGACAGTGGAACTCGGGCAAGGGCCATACAAACAGATCCTGGCGACTTCGGAAGATGGAACTCACAGTGATGCCATATCAGGCGTCCGTGTTGAGGACTTTGACTTGCAGCCAGGGCTAGAGGAAAGTGGTGGTATATGGCTTGTTATTGAGAGGATTGGAGGTCCTGGAGGGCAGGTGGAGGACCATTTTGAGGTGGAAGCTTTGGCTGAAGAGAGAGTTGAAATTGGGGAGTGGATACTTGAAGATGCTTGATCTCTTATCCTGCAGAAGCTCTGAACGCTCTTAGTTGGGCTTCTTGGGTCGTCGTATTTAATAGCATGTTAGAGTAGAAGACCAGATACAACGATAGACATTACCCTTTTTTTTTTTTTTTTTTTAATTTATCTTTCTGCCAGAAGAAAACAAACAAATAAATAAATACATCAAAAATAAGAAATTATCTATAGATAGGAGTAACCTTTGGGGCTATTTTTTTGTCGTGACCGCCAAAATCGAGTTAGCCTGCTTTACTCCGCATAAATTAAAATTAAATCCTCGGCTCGGGCCCCCGAATTCCCCTCCGAGAGCTTTCAACGTCATCCCGCTTGCTGTGTGCATTGTGCCTCCCCACCTTAAAGACGATATTCTTATCCTTGCCAGCCTCCATGGCGAGTAACATTCCTGCTGCTCTGAAGTCTGCGGACATTGGGCGCTTTGCTGTCAGAGCAGCGCAGCTTGAACGTGTAAAGCCCGTAGTCGCCTATTGGTGTGAGTGTTGTGTGATTGTACCCCGTACGGACTACGAGCTGATAAGCGGCCTTGGCTGATCACAGGCAACTTCTGGATTGTCAACCAGATCATTGAGAAAGGTCTACACACCTCTGATGATGAAGTGAAGCTATACACTACAGAACTCGTCGATAAGCTGGAAAAGGTATACCAAAGCTATGCCCGATTAAACCCTGATGTTGACCAGAGACTAATATCTCGACGTTCCAAGTTTAAAAATGAGAACCCCGATAATGATACGGTGACAGATGCCGTCGCGGCAAATGCATACGTGGAGCAATTTGGTTTGGAGATCTTTGGGCGTGCAGAGGCAACCATGAGGGCCAACAAGGTGACAAAGTTCGCTGCCCTTCCCCTACCTTTCGAGGATAAACACTAATTTGTTGCAGGCAAACTGCTGATACGTTCCAAGCAGCTGCCACGTTCCTTGAACTCTGTCAGATATGGAATCGTCTTGAGCCGGAGGCCGCTGCAAAAATCAAATTCGCCAAGTATCATGCGGTGAGGATTGCGAAAGCAATTAGGGCCGGAGAGGACCCGAACGAGTCGAACCCAGTTATGAAAGAGGAAGATGAAATAGAGAGAGATGGTTTGGATGTGCAGAAGGATGATCCTGAGGTTCAGGCAATTGTTGGATCGCCGCCCACACAATCGAGACAGCCGTCGGTAGAAGACGTCCCCGAGGATTCTACGCATCCTGCAGGACCATCTCCGTCTTTACCGCAGCCCCCAACTGGTTTCACCGAAGTACCTGCTGCATCGCATGATGCCGCACGTAGTCCAACCCAAGATATGGACGTTGACACAGAGCAAGGCGCACCGCTGAACCTCCCCTCAGCACCTGCGACACTCACGTCATCTTCGACTTCGGTCCCTAATCTTCCAGACACGCCTACACGCGTTGGAACCCACCAATCTCCAGGGGCTCCCGACGCTTTTCAATCCTTTCCTCCACCGTCGACAATGCCTCCTTCGAGCCCACCAGCTGTCTCTCACGATCCTAGTTCTTTCTACAGCCAACCTAGTGCCACACCTCAGCCTGCGCGATCTCCTCCCGCAGCTGCTCCTGTAATGCCACACCCAGCACCCAAGCCTGTCCATGCATCTACACCTATAATGTCTACTGCATCCTCATCTAGCTATGCAAATTCACAAGCAGTTGACGATAATTCCATTGCTCTTGCTCAGAAGCACGCCCGTTGGGCTGTGTCCGCCTTGACTTTTGATGATGTCAACACAGCTATCAAGGAACTAAAAAATTCTCTGAAGTGTCTCGGGGCTGAGTAACGGCAGAGCACAAATGCTACACCTCAGTGACCTGTCCAATGATTTTTAAGGTCAAATTGTACGAACAATTCCATTTTCGTGCTTCTATGTCTGCGTCTCCTATGGAGATGCTTAAGAGGGGCTTCACTCAAGACTCCTTTTCGAGATATTGTGCTGTTATTCTACTTTGACTATTAATGATGAGATGACTATATAAGCACATTCATGGCTCTGCAACGAGTCGCAATTGGTTTTCGATTCATGTACACTACTGTACGTCCTTTCCATACTTCGTAGCGGTATATGTAGTACCCAATACATACACTAGCTCTACCCCTCCTGTATCTTCTTACTGTTTTCAACACTATTATCTCCATTCACTTTCTATGTGAATCAATCTACATTTCTACTTAAATACTCCACTGAGTTCCCTAAGGGTGCAGACGCCTATTTATATCCCCAGATCAGCTCATTTCTTCCACCGTCATCCATATCATCTCACAAGGCAGCCACAGGATATATGACTTGACACTGACACTTAGGCAGAGCAATGTCGATGCCAGGATCATTGATATTCATTCTCGCTTATATTTCATGGCAACAGACAGACTCTGTAACACACTGTCACAATACAATAGACTGGTCGAGACTCGAACTTGTATAGTATTATTATATCTATCTATAACTAACTACTGATCATCACCTAGCTGATTACTAATAAACAAATAAATACTTACTGTACAGTAACCATAAACCGTAGATTTATTACTGAGATACTCCAAATGGATTTGAAATACAACTAGTTATAATACTCTAGACTATTAGTCTCCTTTATCCTGTACATATAATTGAGACATTTAATATACCATTTCCGAGAATACGAGTGTCAGCTGGGGTTGTATAAGACTCGGTGATCGGGAAGGAAAGTCTTGCCCGTCGTTCCGAGTTTAATATAGTGCCTATGTCTAGATAGAACGATGCCCACTGGTTCTCTCACCCTTCGGGTAATTACTAGGTGAACGGGACCACATTCCCTTGGGTCACACGGCATTTCACAGAGAAATTGCTATTTTTGTCTGGGTTAGGTCGAGGAAAATAAACTTGAAACGACCGCATCCCGGAGCCATAACACTAGTTGAATGCTCAACAGGGGGCCCCTGTCGAGAGCTCTATTTGTTAGACTTATTCAACCCATAGTATCGGTACAGTAGAGTATAGATTGCGAAGACAGTAGTAAAATATGGGAGAAAAAAATAGTCTAGAAGAGTGATTTCGATATCTTGTTGGCAACATGTATTTCCAATCCAGAATAAAAAAAATTTGAGCTGCGAAAGCAAAGCTCAAGTCTTTCACATGCAAGCGGTGTGGGAGTCTAAAGGTGCTGGATATCCATGATCAGAAAAATGGGATAGTTCACATAACACAAGCGAATCAGAAAACCAGCTGAACATACCGGCGCTCAAGAACAGATCCTGATTGAACTAGAGAAAGGATATTATAGATTACAAGTAGAGCGGTGACCATACATAGTACAGGACAACATTTGGCGGCTCAAGGTGGGTGATTAACAAGGGCGAGAGGTGGTCTATGCGCTCGAAATTTCAGATAGAGGTTTTTGCCAATGCAGATATCCGTCGTCAATGCAGGCGAAGGTACGGCAGCGGTCGTGAATGGGTCGTCATTATTGAATGCCATCATACTTTTGTGACTTTGGGCCAAGTTTGATCAAAGCGAGGGGTTGAAAAAATGGGTGGTCAGGACTTCACGGTGTACGAGAGGCCCTATGGCCACCAGCCCATCCGTTTGTAGCTCTCCACCATATCCCGTACGCCGTCTGCATTGAAGCGTTCCCGGGTGGGTTTCCAGCCGGTTGTCTTCTCAAAAAGCGTGCCATCAAGCCACATATCTTGGTCCTTGAATACGTCCCTCTCTAGGAACGGGCTGATCGGACCTGGCCGCTCAATCTTTTTCTGTTCCATCAATTCAGCCCAGACCTGCAGACATTCCTCGTTCATGTCGTCTATCACATCGTCGAGGTTGAGTTTGGCAAGCTGCGAGGCCAGAGATCCTAGGAATGAGCATTTGAGACCAAATATGGTAGAGAGCGCATCGGCAATATCCTGCTGACGAGTATTACCGTGGTCGACCACGTTGAAGGCAATGGGAGCTGAGCCATCCGTCGGAGCGGTTGCCCTCCACTCGGCAGACTTCCACAGGGCGCTGGCTGCATCTTTAACGTAAAGGGTGTTCATCTTGATGTCTCCGGTGTAAAGAAGCTCTAGATCTTTCTCCATTTCAAGATGTACTCGCGCGAGGCACACTCCCATAGCGAAAAAGCCCGAGCAATATTCTCCGTAAACATGTGGTAGGCGCAGCAAGCAGTAGTTGAGGCCAGGGATTTTGCTAATTTCGTCACTAGCCTTCATCTTCCACTTTGCCAGCTTATGCCATGGCTGGAGCTTGTCGTTCTCCTTCCGTGGTGATGATCCGGATTTGTAAACGTGGGCGGTGGAGCATTCGACATAAGAACGGATTCCTCGACGGGCCACCTCACGAGCCAAGGCAACAGTGAGGTTGTAATTGCGAAGCTCATATACATCGTCAGGTTGTGAGTGCCTTGTCTCGCCTCCACAGTTGATTACGTAGTCGAATTGTTCGCCGTTGGCCCGATCGAAAACACGCGGGAAATGCTCTAGATGGCAACGCGGGGAGAGTTAGTATGGAACATTATCGCCTGTGCAAAAGTCTAGAAGCTGAGTTCACTCACGTTCCCGGCTAGCGTCCGCTTGAACGAACTTATCTTTGGAGCAAGCCTCCTGGAATTCAGGGGCTAACCAAGCCAGTTGAGGAAGGACTTTGTCGACAAGTCTCACTTCCGAGGCCAGGTTATTTTCATGTATGTAAAGTGCCAGATGACGACCGATAAATCCTGCGAAACGCAAGACGTTTGGGTTAGCTCATGTACCCCCCTTGCATCACCATGAGCCGCAGAATTATCTGTCGCATGTACATACCGAGTCCTCCAACAATCAGCACGGCTGGCTTTTTGCTCTGATCACTCGCCATGGCGGTATGTGAGAGGGGACCGTATCAGGGTGCGAAAGTGGTAATGTGATTCAATTTACTGCTTTTTTTCTGAGCAGTTATCGCCGGTTCTCAAACCCCACACGCAAGCTTTAAGCAAACAAAGAATGCGGGGAGCCAGCGAAAAGGGGGAGGGGAATAAAGGGCAGAAGTGTATCGGGAGAGAAAGTGCGATGAGGGGAAGTCTGAGAAGGAGAGATAAGAGGCGCCGAGGAAGAATATAGTGGGTTATAAACGTAAAATATGGAGAACAAAGAAGAGAGTTCTGCCTTCACTATTTAAAATTAAAGAAGGGCGGGAAAGGAAGTGCCAAACGGAGAGAAGCACAGATAATAAAAAAAATAAAAAAGTTGAAGAGAAGCAGCAGGAGATGAGCAGGAGACAAGAGTGGTTTTGGGGCAACGACCAATTTGGAACTAACGACGCTTTGATGAATTGGGGCGTATCACCTGCTCGTCCTGTGACTGTAAAACTACTACTCAGTGACTAGTAAACTACTTACTCACGAATCCTCTCTTCCCCATTATTTCCCCCCTCCACCCAATGGGACACAGTTGGATTTTTTTTTTTTGCCAGTTTCAATAAGCGTGTTCTCATTCTCCCTTAGTATATCGCTCGTGCTTTGCTTTAATTGAACCCCATTCCCGAGTGATGTCTACACGACCATTTCCCTATACCAGCAAAAACTCAATTGCTGATATCATGTAATCGTCCCCATCCAGTTCTGGATGAAACGGAAAACACTTACGATGGTTTGCAGCTCATCCTAACATGAGTCCCCCCCACCCCCCACGTTTGATATGCGAGAATAGCCGAATCACCCACTATAATCTTTACTTATGATCACTCGCGTTGCGGCTGAGGACACTGGACCAACGCGAAAGAGGGTCTATCCCAAATTCCCAATCCTCCAAACCGAGCAAACTCCGTTAGTCTGCGTCTAGAAATTTCGCCAGCAGGGTGGGTTGGGACTTTTCTCGGGATTGAAAATTTAGAGCGCTCCAAAATGGGGGGCAGAACAAAGGTGATTCATCATTCCTTCCCCTGCCAAGTCGCGCGTTGTGGGACATCTTCCGTTCTTCAGGGACGCCGTCCGATCATAGTCCCGCGTCTAAGTGGGTAAAAGGGAGGAGGTGAGAAACGAGAGGGGAGCGGACAAAGGGAGGAAGGGGAAAAAAAAAAAAGAAGAAAATGAGGAAAGTTAAGTGGATGGATAGAAAAAAGTCAAAAGGAAAAAAAAGGGTTTTTGGGTTCAACCGTCGCAAATACCAATGATGATCAACCCTTCCTTGATATCAGAACACTCTAAAAAAAAAAAAAAAAAAAAAAAACCTAACTTCAGTCAACGACAGCGAGAGAAAGGCTTCCCATTGAGTATGATCATCGCAGGGAATGAAATTGGATCGACGGCCTATTTCCTATATGATACAGAGTGACTGGGATCAGTGGATATGTTTATGGGGTATGGGAGATAATGCACTCCATAGGTATATAATATGTTCTACTATTATGCGCGTCCCCAAGGGAAGAAAGAAAAAAGAAAGTAGTAGGGAAGAAATCGGGGGAAATGTCTCACCCAATCTCTCGGGATGGAAGGAAACCGACTACGGCAACTATCGGTCTCTTAAATCGAAGGTTGAAGGGAAAATCGGATACCTAGACCGGGAACATTGGTTTAGAATTCCAAATGGTATTCTTAATAGCTCTGTTAAAGGGGGAGGGAAGGGAAAAAAAAAAGGCGCTCCCCTCGGCTCGGTCCACAGAAATGACCCAATACCGATAAAGACAATTGAATCCCGGTGAGTGAGTTCTTAGTTCTTAGTACTCCGTCCTCGTCCTTACGCTGTAATCGGTGGGAATTAAAGAGAAGGGCAAACCTTGACGTCAGTTTATTACGACTTAATTATTCTCCGGCCCAATAATTACCCCAGCCGGGATTTGCATCTCGTTCCATGGGCCAAAGGATGATCTGCCCATGGTTCGTGCAGCAACGGTATACTGAGTAGCTACCAAGCCTTCTGTAGTTCTTGCGCTAGTGTCTTCTTCCATTGAACTGCCTATGTATGCTGAAACGTTGTAGTGTGCCCAATAGAGTTCCTTCTCTTTTGTTGTTTTCATTTCTTCAATCTCCTAAGCCCCTTTGTTATTCCTATCATCCTCCAAGAATTGTCAAATGTACTGCAACTTCCCGCTTATCAATCCTCAACTAACGAACAGAAAGCCAATAACAGATCAACCAACGTGGAGCATCACTTTAATCCTGAACTGCTGAACTGAGCCACCATCCAGATTGAGTTCCTTAGCCTTCCAAGCCTTCTGTAGTTCTTGGAAAACAATAGTCAGGTCGTGATCGACCCCCTGCCGGACACGAATTTCAAATTCTGACCATTCAAACCTGACGGAAGCTGCCAGGACCGATTGCCCAGTCTGCCAGTTCGAGTTTTCCGTCAAGATCTGTTGGGACGGACTCCACTCAACCACACTGCACTCAGCAGCCATGTGCCCCAAGAACGAAGATGCGGACGGGAAATTCTGAAACGACACCCAGACAGGAGCCATTCCTTCCTGGTTCGAAGCCTCCACCAAGAATTTGGTACCATTCGGGTAGTGTCCCTCTAGATTACTCACCTTGTCATCAGTTGCGCTTGTCTTATTGTTAGCACTGGTCCCATCCGCTTTCAGGCTTGTTGGCTCGGGAAGACTGTTGCCATTGTTCTCCTTGCAATCACCCCAAATGAAGCTAAATGGGCGTATACCACTCGGCGCTGAGATACCAGGCTTTTGGCTAGTGGATTCTGAGGCGTCCATGCCCCAATTGGTCGACGTCTTGTGTCTGTCGGATGCCCTTCTCTTGAGTTTGTCATCTCCATCATTTGTCTGGTTCGCGGTAGATCTGAAAAGCTCCGGGCTTGAAGTTGATGTGGCATAGGGAGAATTTCCCCAGAGCGGTGGCACAGAAGCAGAAGTGCGTCGAGTGGGTGTGGCGAGCTATTTATAATCCCACAATGTTTTGTGAGCTACTATGTGGACAGTAGGAGACGGCTCAGTACTGACCTCTATCGCATTCTGTTTGTCTTTGTTCCTCATAGCACTATTTGCCTTTCTTTCAAGCAAGAGAGCAACCGTGCGAATGATTCTGTGGATTAATAAGCAGTAAGCATAACTAAATAACGAAGCTTGACAGGAAGGTCTCCAGCAACCCGACTTACTCATCTTTCCGCTCTGGGTAGGTACAGAGAGATTCAGGCTCGTTGAAAGCATCTGGCAGCAGGTACATCTTGCGGGTTTCCGCGCCCCAGTATGTCATGCCGTACTTTTCCACGAATCTCTCAGCACAGAAGCGTCTCTTGGACTCGAAGGTTTGAAGTTCAGTCCAGCTGTAATTGGTCACCTGGGCATGTTCGCGTAGACGGTTTATGAACTCGGTGTGATAATCAAACTTCAAGTCCAGGAACGTAGTAAACTTTCGGTCGCGACACTTGGCATTCAGGCGACCCTCATCCAGATCGCACTTCATGGGATGTGGCTCCATGGTCGTCAGCATTTTGAACTTTGGAACAAGTGATAAGTCAGAGTGGCGGCCTGCTTCGTGTGATTCCTGGCCTCGAAGGTGAGGGAGACACTAGGTAATGGGACACTGACCCAGATGCGCATACCATGTGTAGGGAAGAAGAGCCATAGTAGCTCAAGCAACGTAACAGTAGATGTAAAGTAGCAGGGCGAAGCAGTGAATGATAGACTGTTGTGTTGCTATGGGAGATCAACCAACAACAGAAAGGGTCTATTATTAGGTCAACATCCTTAGGGAATTTCATGAACTACTCAAGCACGAATATACTAGTAGATTGATTCATACAGGAAGTGAATGGAGATAAAAGTGTTGAAAACTGTAACAAGTTACTTACTCAATAATCTCTTTTACTGGAGCCTTTTTTTTTCGCCCGGAGCAAAGGGCAGATTGGTGGTCACCATGTCTTTGCGTAAGTCTTCGGAATCAAGCCTAGTCAATAGTTAGTCCACTTTCTGCTTAGGCTGCTTAATCCTAGGAGCTCTGCAGTGTTCTGGTTCTTAGTAGTGGCTTAGTGGAGTGCACCGGATGACAAGAATGTACAATATTGTATTTTGCATAAGTCGCTGCTAAGATCTATCCATCTTGATGAGTCTCCAAGTCTGCAGACCTGTGTATTGCTTAATATATGGTAGTGCTTCCTCCTTTCTGTTCCCGTTCTTCTTTCTTTCTCTTAGTTCTTCTCTTGTTAACGAGTCTGAAGAGATGCTGTACATACAACAGAGCGAAGCAATGATAGAAGCAAGTATAGCACAGATGTATGTGGCTTTTGCAAGCGTATCCCAAAAAAAGGCATTTGCTTTGGAAATTAACCTCAGAAAGACGAAAGGAAATATCGAAACCATAATATGCGACATATACCACAGCCCTTCTATCTGCCGCAAGGGTGGCCGAGAAGGGAATAAAAGCAACTAAAAATATAAAGGGCACGGAGATAACGAGATGCAAAGCCGTGTAAAAAACTTCAAATTCGCACTTTCGTGAGTTCTGCTTGGGAATGCAAAATCTAAAATTCCCAATCCTCCTCAACGGACTTGATAGCCCACTCAAACTTCTCACGCAACGACTTGGAGAAGAATTTCTCGATTGGGACGTTGAACTTCTTGCTGAAAACGACCGTGAGACGAGGGTCGATATAGTTCTGCACGGTGTTAGACAACCTATCGAGGCGAGTCCGGGGCAGGGGAAACTTACAATTTTGGACGTTCCGAGGGCTACTTCTTTGTTGTCTTCCTTGTCCTGAGCTTGCAATTCCATGGTCTCAATACGATGCTCAAGCTTCTGGATGGCGTTCTCAAGCTTGTCGACTGTGGGGCCTTTGCCTTCAGCTTCCACTTTTCCTGTCTTGTTCTCTTTGTTGAACTTCTTTTCCATGTCTTTGACCACTTCCAGCCGGTTTTCAAGTTCTTTGGCCTTCATTTCCTTCTCCCCTTCTGCCGCAAGCTTCTCGTTATCCTTGTCGAACTTCTTCTGGATCTTTTGGCGTTGTTCTTCGAGTAAGAAAGCCTGGTGCTCCTTGATCCACTCCATGTCAATATCCTCATCCATTTCGAAGAATTTAGCCCCCTTCTTTTTCTTAAGACTAGGTTCTAGATCAAGCATCTGCTGCTTGAGGCGCCACCTTTGGTAACGGAGACCTTTTATCTGCGCAGTGGAAGTGGAAATCGTCAGCACTCTCGGAGGCTAAGATCTAGATCGTGTATGTGATACTTACCCTCTCACCCATCTTCTCCATTTGATTAGCGTGAGATGCAGTCACGGTTCGCTTGTGGTTACAGAGAATGGCCACTTGACGGTTGGCATCGTTGTACGCCTTGACCTTCTCTGCAATCGTACCGGTCGCTTTCATCTCCCTGAGCAGTGTACCCATCGTGTGTGAAGCGTTGTAGGTACGGAAAACTTTCGCCGTCAAGCCCTGCATATAGTTCGAAAGGTGCTTGTTGAGCGCAGATGTCTACAGAATTTGGATGTCAGCGAGCATTTTAAAAAAAGACAAACGCAGGCAGGGTAACCTACCGTTAACCGATCAAAGATCTCATCGCCTTCCTTCTTAGGGCTTTTCTTGAAGATCTTCAGGTTTTTGAAGACCTGGGCATCGACCTCGACTTCATCATAGAATCGGATACTGTCCTTACCCAAGAAGTCGAAGATAACCTTGTTTGGTGGCTTGAGCGTGACGTTCTCGTATTTCAAAGAGCAACAGCCAACTGTTTCCGCTTCGTCTTCACCCTTTTCATTACCAGCACGAAGGGCAAACTGATCTATCAAGTAGACAGCCGTCGCTTTCTGTCTCTCCACCATCAACTCGTTCTTCATATTCTTCTTGTAGTCCTTGCGAATTTTATCAATGTGATGTTTCAATTCGCGAGCCTTTTCGAACTTCTTGTAATCGCTCTGGCCCTTAACATCGGAGTTCGCGGCAAGCATCACATATTTGTAATTGCCATTGATGTTCTCCTGCCACATAGCAAGCCACGTGCCCTCTTGATCGTGCTTGACTTCTTTCCAACGGTGGCCCTCCGGCGGTGGAGGTACAGGAGCGTCCTTTCCGATGTTGATGGTGATCTGCTCAGGCTGAACTCTAGACTTAACACGTCCCGTCTTGGGGTGCTCACCACGGCCACGGAAAAGAGAAGGGGGTTCAACACGGAAGTTTCCGACCTTCTGCTTTCGGCCGTCCCATATGCAGTACATATAGGGGGCTTCTTCAGCATCTTTTTCAGCCTTCAGGCGCTTCTTCTCAGCTGGGGGTAGGTTCTTCTTCTCTTGGCGCTTCATGTCATAGTATGCGAAAATTGGCTGGAAGTCGCACTTGGAGAAGTCCTTGATATCGACCTTGTTACCCTTGGAGTCTGTTGCGCCGCCTGTCTTTTTAAGAACATCTTTAAAGTCCATAAAGAAATTCTTCTGGAAAGTAGGGTTTTCAACATGCTGAGTCGCATTCAACATGCTTCCAAAGAAGCCTGCCACCTCTTCCGCATCAGGGTGAAGATTGACTGGAACACCATCATATTTCAATTTGACATCCTTTGGTAGGGGTTCGTACGGTGGGGGGAAGACGACACCGTTGTGTTCGAGGGTAGTCCACTTTATCGTTCCATCACCCTTCGTAGGATCTTCCCACCACCTATACTCTTCTTCCTCGCCTTCCTCGGCCTCTTCGCTCGCTTCCTTTTTCACTGGCGTAGCTTTCGCACTCCCTTTCTTTGCGGGGGTAGACTGCGCAGACTTCGGTTCTGTCTTTACCTTTGCTGTAGATGCTCTCTTCACAAGCTTTTTATCATCGACTGGCTCCTTTTTGATGCCGTTGGTCGGCTTTTTGGTCGCTGCCGCCTTCGCGGACGCTTGTTTGCGACTAGCTTGGGCGTCTTTTTCTGCCTTCTGTTGAATTCTCTTCTTCTGAGAAGCAAGTTTCCTTTCGATGGGAACATCCGAGTCGGACTCTTCGACAATCGAAGTCTCTGCAGCCTTTGGCAGCTTTCTCCCGTTAAGCGCTAAAGGTACATCTTCATCCGTTTCCGGATCTTCATGCTTCACAGAAGTGCGACGGCGCTTGCTCTGTCGAATAGTCAGCTGCTGAAACTAACACTGACAGCGCCGCAAAGGAAGGGGTTTAACGTAGGGAATGGCGCGGGCTGGTTCTGGCGTACCAAGGGCTGGTCATCCTCTTCACTGCTCTCTGGTTCCGCGTAGGATTTTCTTTGACCAACGCTAGTTCGCGCTTTTCTTTTGCTGAGGGCGCCGTTGTCCTGAGCTTCCGCATCCGCCATCTGAACATCATTGTCCTTCTGCACGGGTCCGAAACGGTTTGAGATGCCAGGGTTGACATCGCCGTTTGTCTCTGTCGCATCGCCCATGATCACGTTAGGGGTAACTAGATGAGATTATATGTAAGAAAAACCTATCCATGACATATATCCAAGCTCAATAGGAGCGAATCTCAGATCGTATTCAAGGGCGAGAGGATTTGTAGTGATGCGAAAAGCGCAAACCGGCTGTCGCTAGACCCGGGAGATGTAGGAGAACTCACCAGTAGATCGGCCGTTTGCTTTCACAAGTGGGGTATCGTCCTCTGAGGAGCTCATGATGCTTGGATACGAGTGAATGGGCAAGCGTTGGTTAAAGAACGGAGCGTACAGGTGAGTTCGACAGGGAAACCTGTAAACCGGAACGGACTTGCCCAGTCGGAAGAGTAAGACTGGCGCTTGACAGAAGGATGAAGTCAGAGAGAATCTGACCAATGGAAAGGGTGAGAGGAGAGCAGATGTCAGGAGAAGAGTAAATACATTGACTGAAGAGGGGGAAGAGGTGGCAATAATGAGAAGAGTGAAACAAGAAAGGGAAAGGGCTGACAAGCTGAGAGAGGAAAAAGAGAGGAAAGAAAGGAATGCAATGGAAAACGAGGCCGTCTTTTGGGGCCTGAGGCGATCTCTCACGTTTCTCCGGACCGCCAGCCAGTCTGGTTGCGAGGCGGGCGACTGCCTGAGGCGACCAACCCAAAACACAGCGTCATTGACACAACCTGCTCCGAGGCTGGCTGAGCGTCGATGCCTGCATGCCTGAAGAGGAATGCCGGGATTTTCGGGTTAAAGGTTTGTGCGTACTGCGCATCTGGCTTTTCAGGTCTCCCCGACAACCTTCCCGTTCAGGAATAGTGCGGCTTTGTTCCCGTTCTGCCGGCTGTCGGACGAACAGAAACAGGAGTCCAAGTCAACGTCTTCTCTTCCCGCTAAAGCAGAGGTCTCACTACCCACCCTCGCGGCTCTTCCCTCTGCAGCTTTCCATCGCTGGTCATTATATCTTGACCTTACGGTCCGACCTCATAATGTTCTCTCGTGCTGTTCGCCCGGCCGTCAGGGCCGGTAGTGCTGTTGTCACCCGGTGAGTTCTCTTCCGGACCTCTTCACACCCACCTGGGCACCTTCCAAAACAGACCTCCAATCATCCGCGAAGAAAAGAGAAAACCTTGGGATTCTAGGATGATTGCGTTCAATACGGTGGCCATTTACTAATTTCTTTGTGAAGCACTGCTCCTCCCAATGCCGCCAACTTCGCGACTCTGCGTGAAATCGAGGGCCGTCTTAAGTCCATCAAGAACATTGAAAAGATCACCAACACCATGAAGGTCATTGCTTCTACCCGTCTTACCCGCGCTCAGAAGGCCATGGATGAGTCTCGCACCTACGGTGAGACCTCCAACACCGTTTTCGAGAAGGCCGAGACCAAGCCCCTCGAAGACAAGAAGACTTTGCTCGTCGTCGCCAGCTCCGACAAGGGTCTTTGTGGTGGTATCCACTCCGGTCTGAGCAAGGCTACCCGTCGTATCCTCCTGGAACACACCGACGCCGACATCGTGGTTCTTGGTGAGAAGGCCAAGGCTCAGCTCTCCAGAACCAACCCCAACGCTCTCGTCCTGAGCTTCGCCAACGTCTGCAAGGACATTCCCACCTTTGCTGATGCCCAGGCCGTTGCCGACCAGATTGCTCTGCTGCCCGCCGACTACGCCAGCGTTAAGATCATCTACAACAAGTGGATCAACGCCCAGAGCTACGAGCCCGCCACTGTTGAGGCTTACTCCGAGGAGGCCATCACCAAGTCCGGTTAGTGTTTTTTAACCGTCTTCTCGCTTATATAAAAGACTAGTATGCTGAACTTTTTCTCCAAAGCCAACATCTCCTCCTTCGAGATTGACGACCAGGCTCTTGCCAACCTCCGTGAATATGCTCTTGCCAACAGCCTGTTCTGGGCTATGGCTGAAGGCCACGCTTGTGAGATTTCTGTAAGTTCATTACCGATATAGTGTGGATATTCGAATCATTACTAACTCATCGATCCACAGGCCCGTCGTAATGCAATGGAGGCAAGTATCACCTGAACAGTTGAGGTGCTCGTTGACCTAGACTAACGAACCATTTCTTTACAGAACGCCTCGAAGAACGCTGGTGAGATGATCAACAAGTGAGTACCGCTCAATACATAAACTGGGATCCAAAATCTAATGTCCTGCAGGTTCCAGATTCTGTACAACCGTCAGCGTCAAGCCGCCATTACCGGTGAACTGGTTGAAATTATTACTGGTGCCACCGCCAGTGCTGACATGTAGAAGCTTTTATGATGCTTCAGTGGGAAGGAGTCGACATGTGTGTAGACTTACTCTTAAATACCTAGCTAGATTTTTATCAGCCTGTAAATCAGTCTATCCATCTTTCTTTTGTCTCGTTTTCCCCCCTGGCCAAGTATTGTAACTTTTTCTTATTGCTCTTGTTTTTATCATTTTTCTTCCCCCTCGTTCGTTGCCTATTATCGTTTTACCGCCTCGGATATTGCTGTTTCAGAGAATTCACCGTTTCTTGTACAAGACGGTGCTTTTCTGAGACTGGGCACATGATATTCCCCTGGTCTGAGACTGGCAACCACCGTGACAACAAACAATGTGAATCAAACGGAAAGTGCACTACTTGTCTTACATGCAAACAGTGACTCTTATGTTTCACTCCAACTAAGCCACAGACTTCCCATTCAGCTTTCCCAGTCTACTCGAATGGAGTCGATGAATAACTACTATACTCTGCCATTAAATAGAGCTTTCCTCCCAAGCAAGGCCTTCATTTCCCCTTCCTAAAATTCACATACGTCTCACAATATCCCATTCTCCCTACCTCGAACAACGATTCTCGCAGGCTAGAAAAGTACCTCAACCCCAAAGCCCAACATATACCAAGAGATAGATCACCCTCCATGGCCTCCACAATCGGAAGAACTACGATGAACTGCTACGAGATTCTGGGCATAAATCCAAATGCAGACCTGAAGGGCGTCAACAGTGCCTACAAAAGACTCGCTCTAAAGTACCACCCCGACAAGACAGGTGCAGATGATGCTCACCTCGAATTCCAGAAGGTACAGTACAATCACAATACTCTGTTCCGCATATTTCTCATATATCACCCTACCTTTCAGTTACTTGACTCAGTTTACACTGACCGGATCATGTATTTGAAGATTCAACAAGCCGTCGAAATCCTCCGCGATAGTAGCCGCCGGGGAAAGCACGACGCAGAACTGCGGAGCAGACGTATTTTTAGAGAAGAGGCCATCAATCTCTCTAAACAGGACACTTCATCTTCTTGGGAATGGGCGGCTTCGAGTCCTGATTTGTCTGCCCTGCGTAGTATGAGCGGGCGGTATATGTTTAGTTATGCGAATAGCGTCCATATGGATCCTTATTCTCCGGCATCGCAGGAGGAGATCAGACGATGTGAGAGGGAGCGCGAGTATGAAGAGCAACTGAGGCGGGAGTGCGAGCAGTGGGAGGCTTATGAAGGCGACCCGGATATTTCGGGTTATACTTGGACATATGATCCGGAGACTGAGGAAATGATGAGGCAGGATAGAAGGAGGGAGACTATGCGTGCCTATGTAATGCGTGATGAGGAACAGACGGAGAGAGGCGAGGTGTTGGATGAAGAAGACAAACAGGGTTACGCTGAGGAGGGTGGTATGGCTGGTACCAACGCACGTTCTGAGTCTGAGGAAGAAGTTTGTGATGAAGAAAATCAACAGTGTGAGGAACGTGAAGAGCACGAAGGCAAGGAAGAATATGAAGGATACGAGGGTGGAGAGGAGTATGAAGAGCAGGAAGAAGACGAAGGGTATGAAGAATACTATGAGGAAGGGGGATATGCAGGAAAACAAGGTTATGAAAAATGTGGTGGATGCGATGGATATGGAGGAAACGACCAACAGGGAGAGAAGGAAGAGGAGGACGATCCCACCTTCTCAATTACCTCTACGCAACAAACCCAGGCCGAATATGAAAGCGCACGACAGGCCCCCTTCTCTGACGGTGAAGATCTGCTTGACATGGCGAGCATTGGAGAACCAGTTGACCCGGTGGATGAAACAGAGGTTATCTCTGGAGAGGAGTCAGATTCTGAGAAAAATGAAACTTTCCACAGTTTTAGCGACGAAGGAGAAGTCTGCTCTAATGGCGACAACGCGACCTCGCAAGCCATGCCCACCAATGGATCTTCACCAAGCTCACGTTCAGTCCTCGATCCTTTAATCCCACACTTCAAGGAGAAACTAAATCATCCTAGCGGTCGATACACGGAAGAAGATGTCCACACCGAGCTCAGAGGTCTTGTGATGGAGTCCTTCTGTGGCTGGCTAGAGACTCTCCGGCTAGAGTTTCCCGGAGCAGAGCCTGCAGCAACTGTCCGGGTGAACCCAGAGCATTGTCGTCATCTGGGTTATTGGAACAAGGAATTTGGATCATCGGAATGTGAAATGTGCCACCGGTGGATGCCCATCTACACTCTTTCCTGCCCGGGGTGTGGGATCAGGGCGTGTGTTGACTGTAAGTTTCACTACGAGGAGTGACTTCTGCCCCCTATCTTCTTGTTACAAGATGCTTGAGCTCCCCCAGTCGAGATATGCTCGATGATTCATATCAATACCGTTGTATTCGGTTCTTATTATGAAGGAAAAGATGACTTGTGCCATATCAAATGGCAGATATTTGACTCTTCATTGAGTATGGATATACACTACACTCCTGCAAATCAAGATTAGCCAAGATTATCTCCCCAAGAAGAATATAGTTTCTCGGTGCTTTAGCAGAATCTAGCATGATACATGCCTTCATGTAGACAATATTTAATTCACTATACAGTACCTTCAGACGTTCTCTTCTTCAACAAGAATGTCTGTTGTAGACGCGTTAGTCAAACCTCGGAGGATTTACATGGAATCTTACAGCATCTGATGCTAGCTAAGTTTTGAATAGGTACTAAGAAGGCTTTCTGTTATTATTGAAGAGCATCATATTGGTAATCATATGTAAGCAATCAAATTGTCAACTATCTATAATACGTGATTAATATAGCTGAATAGATCCTTCACTTAAACCCCCACCGCTTCAAATACGTCTCCAGATTCCTTGCATTGCCATCCCTGAACTTCTCCAGCATCTTCGGCGTCTTTTCCTCCAACAACTGATCCATAAACTAAACGGCTTGACATAAATCCTGTGAGAACCACCATATGTCCACAACATCGCCTGCGCTAGGGATAGTAGAGGGCTTCTTGGCCCCGACTTCAATCAAATCGGCATCCCATATATAGTCAAAGTCTGGATTTAGTACCAAGCCAGGTTGGCAGTGCCAGGCTTACTCAATACAGCCCTTGATCGTCCGTGCCAATCCGGGTTGTTCATAGTTCCTCCCACGGTACAAAGATTGCATATGGTACAATGCAGGGGTCCAGTGTGGTGTATGAGGTGGAGGCAACCACCGAATTTTTTGTTCATCATTCAGAATTCCTTGTGGAAGCTGTGGTAGTTCTCGGTCTACATGGTAATCACGGTAGATGGGTATAGTCTTTCCTTAGTGACTATGAGATATTCTTGCCCTAACAGAGATATACTTAAAGACTCACCGTTGAACTGCCAGTGCTTTTCCCTCCCTCCTTTCATGATAGATGCTCGGTCGTAAACTGAGGATTTGAAATTATGACTTGGGTACTTGGAAACCCCCACGATAATCATTTGACTTGATGTCTACAACATATACGTAACATGGCCACGCGTTTCAAAGATAGACTTTTACATTCTTTTTTCCTTTTTTCTTTCTTTCTTTTTTACTTATCAAATCGATAGACGACAAGTTCACGGTTTGCATTCTCACCAACCAAGTGCCTTTCATTTCCGCAAATCCTTCCTTTACCTATGAGCTCGAAAACCTCCTCATGCTTCAATGTTTTACTTGACGATGGAGTTCGGATGCTCAGAAACATTTTCAAATCAAATGGCCATGTGATAGGAGACAAATGGAGGCAGAAGCCAACCTCGGCCTTCTCATCATATGCCTCGGAGACGACAGCATACCATGGCTCATCGCATATGGCAAAGGTAAGAGGTTTTGTTTGTAGACTGTTGTTCCCACGGTAGGGAGGAAGTACCTGAGTGTCGAACCGCCTCCAGCAAGGCCCTTCGCCGGAGATTGGAATGCTAGTAATTTGCACCTGTGATGTCCACTCGGTCGGCGCAACTAGGCGATCGACTGGCCCTGTACACAAGTTCTCGACAATATCAATAGATTGGTTGTCCGCACTAATGGTCAAGCATTGCACACCCGGGAACCCGCGCTGCCTGACAGAGTAGAACCCTAATTCCCTGAACCCAAAACGCGTTATAATAGACGGACCATTGTCTTGGCCAGCTTCTCGCAGACGTCCGGTTGGGTCCAAGGAAGGCCGATAGTCTGATGGTTTTGAGATATCCCAGATAGATAGCGACTCGATCGGAGCATCGTCATCTGCAGTGTACAAACTGCGATTGGGCTGCCAAATATAGATGGCATAATGTGTTTCGCTGTGAGTGGAATAGAAGCGATCCCTCTCACTGAGTGGGTGACCAAGAAACATGATCTTCCACTCATTCCGAAACTTGATGCTCCATCCACTAGCAGCCTCTGTCACGTCAAATGATGAAGCAAAGTGGCGATGCACGCCGTCACTGTCATTTAACCAATGGAAGGCCTTGGGTTCTGCCCACTCCACAACAAGAACTCTTTTCTGTAGTCGAATTCTGCGAATCACTTTGCCTGTGATAATGAAAGGAACCATAAATTTCCTATCACTGTCTAGGTCCAAGAGCACAAGGCATGAGTGATCTGCGCTCGGATACACTATCAGACCATCCTCATACGACCAGAACGACTCTGGGAACGGGCAATCAACGCGCTGCATGAGGTGACTAGCATGGTTTTCCCATGGTTGCACGTGGAACCATTCTCTTTCCCCAGATATGCCGAAGTCATCACAAAGTTTGTGCTTCTGGATAGATTTAGGTTTCCCTTGGCTAAGATGATCATACCTAGAGGCAAGCTGATCGAAGAGCCGGCACCAATAGATATCGTCTTCTGTAGTCTCCAGCATGCAGTCAATATCTTTACCATGAAGCTCCCTAACCTCTTTCGCCAAGGGAAAGAACGTCCTCAAGAGTGGGATAAGATTTGCGGGGTTTCCGAAGCTCTGACTCCAAGATTGGGAAACACGGCGGCAACGGACGATGTCTCTAGGACTGAGATAGTTCAAGATCATCCAGAAAATCTCTCGTGGCAACATGGACATTCCCAGAGCCTCACGGTCTCGAGTAGTTGCTGGTGTGTCAACCATGCCCACTGCCATTGTGAACGTGGGGGTGGGCTATAGAGCTTCCTTTCACGAACGCAGAAGAGAGTTAAGCATTGATAAATTTAATTTCATTTTCAAAGTATAGGCGAGGCGGTCCTGAGCAACTTCTCAAGTCCCCATGAAAGGCGAAGGGCTTCTGAGAGAGCATGGGGGTGACCGACTGTACCCCCACGTCGCACTTTTGTATTAAATCATTAAGTAAGTGTATTTATGGGGCGGAGCGGAAGCTTTCCCGTCACATGCCAAGAGCGCGTCTTTAGGACACATTGCTTCATTGCTTCTCTTTCAACGTCTGACCAACCATAAATAGTGTTTCCTCTCTTACTAGAGGGGTTTTCACCTATTACATACTATAAACACCAGTCATAGTATACCCTTTCAAAAAAAAAAAAAAAAAAAAAAAGGAGTTAATCCCAAAGGAAAGCTCTCACTTTCAAATTCAAGATGTGGCAGCCAAGCTCTGCACTTCTTCTTGTCGCGTCACTTCTTACAGCCCTCCCAGTCAACGCTGATGGGTTGTACACTAAAAAGTCGCCTGTGCTGCAGGTGGATCAAAAGTCTTATGATCGGCTCATTGCCAAGTCCAATCACGCATCGGTAAGGTGAACTGTTACTGACTATCAATGCTAACAACAGTGTTAACCATCTCACAGATCGTAGAGTAAGCGCTCTATTCCCCCTCCTACCATGATCGCCAATTCCTAATATGTGTCCCTTTACACCAGATTCTACGCTCCCTGGTGTGGCCACTGCCAGAACCTGAAACCTGCCTACGAGAAAGCAGCCAAGAACTTGGACGGTTTGGCCAACGTTGCCGCCGTCAACTGTGATGATGACGAAAATAAACCCTTGTGTGGCCGGTTGGGTATACAGGGCTTCCCGACACTCAAGATCGTGACACCTTCCAAGAAATCTGGCGCACCAAGGGTGGAAGATTACCAGGGCCAGAGGACCGCCAAAGCTATAGTTGATGCGGTGGTGGACCGCATCCCAAACCATGTGAAGAGGGTTACCGACAAGGATCTGGACAAGTGGCTCTCTGAAAACGAAGAATCCTCGAAGGCTATTCTTTTCACCGAGAAAGGCACCACGAGCGCTCTCATCCGAGCCCTTGCGATTGACTTCCTTGGATCAATCAAGGTTGCCCAAATTCGTAGCAAGGAGTCCGATGCTGTAGAGAGATTTGGCATTGAGGAATTCCCCAAACTCGTCCTCCTCCCCGGAGGCGAGCAGGAGCATATTGTGTATGATGGCGAGCTCAAAAAGAAGCCAATGGTGGAGTTCCTCAGCCAAGTCGCGGCCCCCAACGCTGCTCCCTCTGCCACAAGCTCCAAGACCAAGTCCTCAAAGCCATCTAAGTCATCGTCCGCACGTTCTAAGTCTACAACGGTTCTAGATGATGAAGCAGAGAACTTGAAGCCAACTGGGTCTCCTGACCCCAAAGTTGTCCCCGACAATGCGCAGGAATCGAAGCCCGCACAAGTTCCCATCCAGGCACCCCCTATTACTTCCCTTCCTACTGTGGAAGCGCTGGAGTCTGCCTGTCTAACACCCAAATCCGGCACTTGTATTTTGGCTCTTCTTCCAGAGTCCACCGAAGCTGACGCCGACATTCCCAGCTCCGCGAAGGAGGCCGTTGTCAGTTTATCTGAGATTGTACATAAGCACGCGGTGCGCCAGGCGCACCTCTTCCCGTTCTACAGTGTCCCAGCTACTAACAGCGGGGCCGCAACTCTGCGGGCTGGGCTCGGTCTTTCTGAGGATAGCAAGTCAGTGGAGGTCATCGCGTTGAACGGACGCAGGGGCTGGTGGCGGAGGTACGACCCATCGGACAACGCGGACTACAGTTTGGCCCGTGTTGAGTCCTGGGTTGACGCTATTCGTTTGGGCGAAGGCTCTAAGAGCAAGCTCCCTGAAGGGGTCGTCGTCACCGAGGCCGAGGCTGAGGTCGAGACTGAGAAACAAACCGCCGATCATGACGAGTTGTAAGTCGAAACTGTTAGCACCTGGATCTGGGCCGTAGCTATAGTTGGTGGACGTCTACGCTCCTTCTTTAGCAGAGGTCCAACTATTTCAAGTAGCTTGGAGCGGAGGCGTTACGGTTAGTCAATGAATAGGATGTAGTTTTTACAACGGAGGTAGTTGAATTTCAATGAACTTTTTAATATAGAAATCGGTCACGTATATACAAGAGGGTAGGTCACGAAAATCAGTTTTGTTCTAGACAGAATCCCCAAACTGCCAGATAAACACCATCTTTGTTTTGTGAAAAACCCAAAAGAAAAAGTATGCTTCTATGGCGCATATGCCAGGCTCCTAAATCAACAGTCGCAGATCATTAGTGCTTCTTCTTGCCTTCCGTTCCTTTCTTAATGATCTTCTGTCTTTTCGAATCAATCTCCTGGTCGTAAATTTCACGAGCCGACTCTCCCTTCTTCCGCTTGCTGGGCTTCGACGACTTAATGCTGACCGTCGAGGCGCCTCCACCCCGGATCTGCTTCTCAGCATCCTCCCACGCAGCACTACCGTTGTTGATCTCGTATCTGAAGGCTATAAATCAGTTATTGCTCATTCAACAGGCTACTGGGAATATCTGTAAATGGAAACCACTCACTTGTCGAGAGGAAGAGCATCAATCAAGGCCCGCTGCTTCTCGCGCAACTCTGCGTCCACTTGCTGTCCTCCCTCGCGGAGCTCCTCATCCAGGCCAGTCTCCAGGGGCTTGAAGCGCTCGTCGGCGATCACGTCGTCGTGTGCATCAGTAGAAGCCTGGGCCACGGGAACTTGCTCGGAAGGCATAGTCTCTGCGACGGCGCCCTCGATGACAGAGCGGAAGTGAGTAGACATCTTACGGATGATCTTGAGGAACATGGCCAGGAGCTGAGATGAGGGTAGGCTCAATTCCTTCTCAAGGTCGTCCATACTCTTGTGTTGCAGGCCGACGGCCAGGAGGATGGACTGTTGCACCCCGGAGAGGCTGACTTTGCCGTTGAGGCGGCCGGAGAAGTAGTACTCTGCGATGGTGGGGACCATGTCGAGGATGACGTGGTAGTCGAGGAGATTGTTGGCGTAACTGTCGATACGCTTGAGATCGAAGGGGGAGAAGGCGGCGTCGAGGTCGGACTTCTTGAGGAGAGCCGAGATGATAGAGGGGTCTAGTTTGGCACCTGCGTTGGCGGACTCACAAATGCTGAGGGAAAGCACGGAGGGGAACTCGCGGAATTGGTACGATAGTAGGGCAAGGAAACGCTTGTGGAAGTCCCGTGCGAAAGCACCCAGCCAGCTGGAATCATTTGGCCCAGAGGAGAGAGTACGCAGCATCACGCATGAATGCTCGCCCGTTAGATCATTAGGCGTTTGGCGGAGGTAAACGGGGGCAAAGGCAGAACGCTTCCAGAACTTGTGGAGGGATGGTGTCAGGCCATAGCTGACACCAAGGTAGTCAAGAGCATCTGGGCGGCGTTCGGACAATTTTCCGAAAAGGGGTGGCATGGAGCGGATGTCACGAACATGGATATTGTCATCCAGAAGGTTGGAGTTCGTGAGCTCCTCGTCCGTTACTCTGACCATTTCGTCCTGTGTCTCGTTGACGTCTTCAGAAAGGCTAGTGAACTTGCCTTCATAGAAATCAACCAAGAGCTCCAAAGCACGAGAACCATAACCCATGTTCAAATACTCTGGGTTGGTTGCGATACGGACAATTCTGGCACCCGAAAGACCAGCAAAGTCCTCGTCCTGATACTGCTGGCTAACAAGCCATGGGATCAAATCACCTCCACCACGTTGACCACGGCTCAAGCTGTTGAGGACACTCTGTCTGCTGATGCGACCTTCCAGCGCAACCTGGATAACACACAGAGGCTCCGGAAGCTTGGTAGCATCCTCGTCAATTGGTGGAACAAGAACATAAAGCTGATGCGCCGGGGCATCACTCATGAGCTGAAGGTCGTTAGGTGTGTTCTTGTAGTGACTAGCAACATAGAGAGCCATCATCTGCTGAAGGAACTTCTCAGAAACAGGGTGGAACGAGAACAGGGTATCGCGGTTGACTTGAAGCAGCTGACACTGAGAGGGATGCGGGCAGCCTTGCGTGTTCATCTTGGACTTCGGCAACGTCGCGTCGAGGCATAAAACCTTGTTCAGCCACTTCTCTACAGAATCTCCTGGGGCGTATCTGATGGGTTCGGACAGGGTGATCTCTCTCAGAGACCGTCCACCTAGGCTCTTATCGGTGTTTTTCGCCGCCTTCCCGGTTGCGCGATCAGCGACATCAATGTCCTCTCCGCCACTGGCCTTGAGTCCTCCGCGTGATTGCTCACGAAGTTGTTGAATCAGCTTCAAAGAGAGGGACCTGCCAGTACCTTCATAACCATTGATAGTGGAAGCCATGAAGACAAGGTAAGGACCCATTAATTTGCGGACAAGGGGGAGGGGGATTGCTGCCGCCTCATCAATGACTAGCAGCTCGGCCTGGCCTAGGACATGGGCATCTTGGGGCTGAATGTACTGGATGGTCTGACGGTGCTGCCGATGAATGTTAACCCTGACAATAGCCTTGTTGAAGTCAGGGTTAGTGGATTGAAGAATGGTATAGTCAACATGGTCAAGGTAGCCAAGAGCATCGAATCCCTTGAACACAAATTCGAACAGTGTCTTCAAGTTCTCCGGACTAGGAGACGTGATGAAGATATTGCTGTAACCATGCGCAACAGCCGCTGCAATGGCAACACCCAAAGCTGCCGACTTTCCTCGTCCTCTTCCGGCAGTCAGGGCAACCGTACTCCGGAGCGTCTTCTCCGCAATTGCGTCGACAAAAGTCAGGAGTGCTTTCGCCTGATCAACAGTGCGAGCCAAGCTAATCAGCGACCCGACTGGTTGCGAGTCTGCCAAGCTCTCCTTGATTTCCTTCAGCTCCTTCTTTGTGCCAGTATTAGAAGTATCGATAGAATCTGGTGGTGGCAGTGGTTTGACGTTCTTTCCTCCGGAGATCGGCAAGACATTTAGTTCATCGTCGACAACCAAGCACGAATCGCAACTACCAAGAGAAAGAATGAACCGCTCGTTGAAACGTGCGACCACATCATCATGTGCTTCTGTCCTATATCTTGAGTGAATATCCATCGATAATGTATAGAGTTGCTTCAAACTGCTCATGCCCTTCAGGAGCAATAGCACAATTCCACCACCTTCCACGGTTTCGATTGTTCGGGCGAGCAGGTTCGGTGTGATGGCTTCGAAATCTTGGAGGATACACATTCCATAGGTATTACCTAGGATCTTTTCCGTCTCTTTGTAGTAGACGTAACGAATCTGGTTAAGAGTGATGAATAATTCGAAAGGGTCTTCTTGGTTCGGTTCACGGATGCCCCTCTTCACTTCCTTCTTGATCTTTGCCTCACGCTTCTTGCGATGACTGGTAAATCCCAAAAGATCCTTCTTATACGCCCAGAGAACGGACTTGTTCTGTTTGACATCGTGCGACGACATAATGTAGTGCAGGTTGACGATCGCATCTTTTGCGCGGTCACCAACAACGACGAAAAAGCTTCGTTTCTTCTCCTGCAAGTTATTGCGGATAAGCGCAGGAATGCGCGAATCAATCGCCTTACGCGGCATTGTGGTTGGAGCTTTCTCTGGCTGTTGCAACTGCCCAAGCAACCAATTCGTAGAAAAGGCGAATCCGTTGGAGGTAAAAAACTGTGAGTGGGTACGGAGATATTGTCCAGGTTCCTAGACTGACCACGAACTCCACACACAGCCTTGAATTCTTATAAACCGCAGACCAAACCCTTTATAAGTGATATCAAAAGTGATTCCGGCGACTGGGTCTGGAATTGTAAACTGCCGTCCGTGTGTTGTGACCTTTTTTGCTCAGCCAAAAAAAAAAAGAAAAAGTAAAAAAAAAGTTATCAGGCGGAGACCATACTGCCAGACGCCACCGCCTAGTAAGAGTCACCGCCCTCGTGCGATTACATAACCCACGACTTTTCCTCTTCAGGAATAGAGCACTCTCACGTCCAAATTAGGAAAAGGGAGTCAGTGGACCGGGCATTAAAGTTGGGTTAATTTAGTTGGACTCCATCAATCGCTGAAGCTTCATCATCTAGATGACGAATATTCGACTATCTCTGCATATGATATGATACCTGTATTCGACGATTTTCCCTTCTTTCACCTGTCGGTTCTTTGTCAATTAACAGATCTATTTCCAATGGAATGCAATGGAATAGGGAGACACGGCAGTTTTTGAGAGCCGGGAACTACCTTATCATTTCCAATCGACCGTCACCAAAGAAAAGCAACTTTTGGGGCTTCAATTCTGTGATATGATTTGCTCAGCGGGTGCTCAACATCAGCCAAAAATAAACTTGGCATGACACGGCACCCAAGGCTAAAACAGACCTCGTTCAATGATCGTCACTGGCGTGCATTTGATTTTCCTGGCTGGCTCCACGGCGGACAGTCTAAGCTCTCCCATTCCAGCAAAGACGGGCAAATCACCCATGGTCGACCTTGTTTCGTTGACGCAATTCATCCGCTGGCTTGATACCGTCGCACCCCTAACACGGAGTAACCTTGGAGGGGTCAGGTACAATATCCTCTCCAGGGTCTCTGCTTCACAGTTATGACCTTCATAGGACTGTACATACCGTGTACATACTACCCTACCTTACAACTTAATCGAATCGACCCTTCCCGCCCCTTGACGTCTCCACCCAACAAATTTAAAATTCCCCAGGCAGTTTAAACTAGTCGATAGTCGCTCCATAGCCGCCCCGAGTCCCTTGTTCCTCAGTATTCTGTGCGCTTTTTGGTCGGCGCAGCATGATGCAAATTGGCAATTGGTCACTGTAATGGCTTCCTGTGCTAACACACATGATCATATTCTGTCTCAATGAATCTTTTCTCCGCCGAATCGGGGCTCAAAGCCTCTTTGGTGTAAGTGACTGTCCTACTTTGCCCCGTAATAGCTAACCAAGCGCGCAGGGCATTCTTATTGAGCTGTACTTTCCTTGCGACTTCTTACACCACCACTTTCGCTTTTGGTGAGTCAATCCTATACATTCTCGCGCTAAGGACGAAATGGGGTGTAATGGAATGTACTGGGCGGCAATTGGGCGTTAAAAAGAACAGCATATACGGTGTATGCAAGTATGCAGCTAACACAACGGAATGAACAGACCATCCACTTGAATCTGCTACCCTAGCCTGTTTCTTTGCAGCTATCTCTCTTTTGATCACGAGCAGATTCGCCGACTCTTTCCCCACAATATCGTCTCCTGCGCACAAGTATTCCGCCATACCCCTCACGGAGCTTAGCAATTCCACCGCAGAAGAGCCACCTTCCCCGAGTAACCACAATGGTAACTTTCCCAGCCGGAAAATACTTGGATCGAGTCGGTGGATTGGAGTTTGTTTAGTTACGGGCATGGGTTGCATACGGATCGCTCTATATCACCAAATCAATGTCAACGGTGAATGCGCACCAGTGGGATATGCTGTAAGTGTACCTACGAAAAGCCTGACTCAGGACACACATGCCGATAATGAGCAACCAATTCTAGTGCATGATCCCATTCCTCATTGCGTTATACGATTACTGGCGCAACCAGCGTGGCCGACCAAATCAGAAATGGATTGCGCCGGAAGGCCCTTCAAATGCGCATCTGCGCATGTTCGTCGCTGTAGCCAGCCGCGCGCATTTCTACCTTTGTCGGAGCCGCTTCAGGAATGTGTTATCGGCTGTATTCATCATGGCTGGTGGTCTTCTCGTTACTACATTTGATGAAGGCAGGCAATCGACATACATCTGCCCTATCATATCCGGGCTACATCCACGGTTTCGGGTGTATAGGTTTCTCAGCGTTATTTTAGATACCTTGGTTCTAATCGGTGCTGCTGAATTTTGCCGGGAAGGTAACCGGTCTCGGGATGGAAAGAAAAAGCAAGCGTTGGTTTCTTGGGGCTATGGCTTTCTTGTAAGTCTGTCTACTTGTGGTCAACGGTGCATAATTGAGATGATCTAACTGTCCACACTTCATAGGGGGTTGCTGTGATTTGTACAATCGCGGCGCTTATTCTCAAAAAGGTGGCGCCTGGGGATGGCGGCTTTGTCAACTCCCACTATTTACGAAGTGCAGCAGGCCAAGGCCTATTAGTTGCTTTTACAGTACTGTCCGCATTTCAACTAGTAAGCATCATATATTAGTTCGGATAAACCTATCTCTAACTGGCTCCAGATGCCATTTTATGGTGCGGTTGGGATCTCTATATTAGCAGGCTCGGTATTCGTTAATTTTACGCTGGCCTCGGTCTTGTTTAACGGGCAGGAGCCTTTCCCACTGATCCTCCCCTCTCGTGCTTTTGCTGCACTACTTCTTACCTTCCTGGGTGTTATGCTATATCTCTGTGGCCAAACGGCCTCTGAAGAAGAACCGCAGTTCCTTTACGTATTCAACGTGTTCATGCGAATATTCTTTTCAGTCATATTTGGCCTTGTGTTAATTCTGATCACTCACCAACCCAGTGTAGCCAATGTACACCCAATCGACCTACTTATTTATGAGGGTAGACAACATCATGATCGCTGGAAATCCAGCGCCAGTGGCAGCAAGAATCTGGCAGGAGCCGTTGCCCAGTATCGAGCAAAATACAATCAACATCCACCACCGTAAGTCAATTCAGAAGACTCACCAGATGCTATACTGACTCTCGATATAGGGGCTTCGACAAATGGTACGAGTATGCCACTAGTAGGTCGTCTGTCGTCATTGATGAGTTTGATCAGATATACGACAATCTACTGCCGTTTCGTGCCTTGCCGCCGGAAAAGATTAGGGAACTAACTCACCAACTCGCTACAAACCCATACAACGATATTGGTGCAATCAGTATACGTAATGGGACAGCAAGAGTTCAGCAGGGTATCAAACCAACACATGCCTGGATGGTTATCAGTGCTGCTAAGATCATTGAGAAATTCTCTGAACACCTACCTGACATGGACTTAGCCTTCAATCTTAACGACGAGCCACGAGTCTCTGTGCCCTGGGAGAAGATGTCTGTTTTTAGGGCTCAAGCCAGATCTCAAGCACCTCCTCCTGGTGAGGGGTTAACGAATGGGTGGTCGAGCGACCGGGATGAAGGATGGGCGCCCATTGAGCCGGCAGATCAGACGACAGAGACCATGTTTACCGACAGCTCCTTTGTAAATATATTCGATCGCTATGTAAGCGCTCTTTGTCCTTACTCGTCAAAGGCTCGATCTCGACGAATGTGGGATCGACACCACATATGCATGGGCTGTATTCGTCCCCACTCCATGGGACAATTTCCGTCGAACTGGACGGTGGCAACTGATATATGCCACCAACCTGACCTTGCATCCTTTCACGGATTTTTCGTGTCACCTGCATCATTCAAGGTGACCCAAGATCTTGCTCCGGTTTTTAGCCAGAGTACGATTTCTGGATTTGGCGACATCATTTTCCCTAGTCCGTGGAACTACGTGGATAAGATAAAATACGAGCCTTCTGAAGAGTACCCGGATCTGGACTATGTGGAAAAAGAAAACCGCCTTTTTTGGATTGGCGGCACGTCGGAAGGCGTGAGTCGCGACGGCCAATGGCAAGGAATGCCGCGTCAACGCCTGGCACATCTAGTTAACAACAATACATACAACAAGGTGTCAGTACTGCTACCTGCAGACAAACCTGATACATATTCATATCAGATTCTTGACGGCTTGGCTCCTACAGAGAAGCTCGGCTTGAATGCTTCTGTCCACGTTACCGATCCGATCGTGCGCTGCAGAAAGGACTGTGAAGACCAAAAGCAGGAACTAGGCACAGCAGGTCGGGTCGACTTTCAAAGTCACTGGAGTTACCGCTTTCTATTTGATGCAGATGGTGCTGGCTTTAGCGGCCGATTCCTTCCCTTCCTGCAAAGTCACAGCCTACCATTCAAAACCGGCCTGTTTCGACAGTGGTTCGACTCACGGATCACAGCTTGGCTGCACTTTGTCCCCATTGATGTCCGTCTCCACGGCCTGTGGAGTACCTTGGCATACTTTGGTGGCGTGGACATACCTGTTGGTGTGGATGATAATGGTCAACCCAAAGCCATGATGGAGCCACACAATCTTCAAGGGCGCTGGATCGCAGAAGAAGGTCGCAAATGGGCCGAAAGAGCTCTACGAAAAGAAGACATGGAGATCTATTTCTTTCGGTTGCTTCTCGAATGGGGCCGGCTGACTGATGATCAGAGAGATATACTTGGATATACAGAGTGATGTCCCCGTACACTGCACGATTGGACACCACAGTAAGCGGACAACATATCGACTGTTATTGCCTCCTTGGTGTAATCACAGGCGCACAGGGTGCATAATTACAACATAATGTATATATTCCGTTCGATATACCTCACTCTTTGAAATAGTCTACCTGATTGTCTAGTATTTTCTGGGGTTAAATGCATAAAGAATGTCGCCATTTACAGCTATCAGATACCTATGTACATCCATGAGCGAAAGTAAAAGTCTGTCCATACAAAATGCAAGGTATATCAAATCCCACCTGGGATGTACACCATCCTCAAACCTACAAAATCAATTCCTCCAATTCTCCCTCCGCTGTCTGATAAACGAACGTTTTCCGATACCTACATCCATCTTCCACTCAGTCACATTGCTTGCAACGCTCGCAGCCCCGCCCTGATAAACCTTCAGCGAGTTAATACGCCAGAATGCATCCTTAAACGCAGCAGGGTTATTAGCCACCCAATCATTGCAAGATCCCTTCGAGGCACAACTACTCGACCCCCAAACACCGCCCGCCCAGTCCCCACAAAAAGTCGTGTCGAAGATCTACGCACCGGTCAGTAAGTATCCCACCGGAAACTCAGACACCCTTAAGAAAATAACAAGGAAAGGAAGGATTGGAAACACATACAATCTGCAGATCCTTAAAATGCGAATCAATATTGCAAGCTCCGGCAAACCTCGCCGATGGCGTCCCCCAACCACTCGGATTCGGATTCCCACTACCGATATCACCGGGGATGCTGGAACGCGGGAAATACCAAACACTGATAGCCTCGCTAGTCCATTCAGTGGCATACACACCGCCGCCGGCATTGTTAAACCCGTTCCCGTAGGATTGGGCCGAGTTATCTTTAATACCGCAGCCTGCGTTGTTGGCCTGGCCGGGGGCATTGACGTAGCAGTCACTTGTGAGGAGGGAGCCGGAGAAGCCTGAATTGTCAATTGTGCAACTGTCGCTAGTGTGGAGGGCTACCTGGTTGTTGGTTTGGTCATTTACGCCTTCTATGACGTCTATTTCGCCGTTGTTCGGCCAGTTGGGGCCTAGGAGCCAGCTTTGATATTATCAGTCTTGTTTTTCTTTTGAGTTGGGGATAGCTAGGGGCATTGGGGGAGACGTTACTATGCTGGCCAGGCTCCGCAGATACTGCCGGGCATGTGGGCTAGATCTAGAATGAAAAGGCCGTGGTTATAGGCTTTGTTACTGCTGATTCGGACGCTTTGGCGGCCGCCTGGAGCGGCGTTTGTGTAATCGACGCCCATGTAGACGGATCCGTCGGCTTTGATTAGGCCTGTGTTCTGGGCTGTGCCTCTGTCAACGTATTTGACGAAACCATGGGTCGGATCATTGCCTGTGAAGAAGCTAAATTTATCGAAGAAAGTTGAGTCCGTGCCGTAGTCATCTTGTAGTGTGTATGCGGCCGCGGCAAGGGGAGCCCAGAGGCTTAGAACCTGGGCGAGTGTGGATAGTATGTGCATTCTGAACGTGAATGATCACAATAGAAAGGAATGTGCAGGGTATATGTGAAGCTGTGTGAAGGGGTAGGAGGGAGTGATGGTATTTATATAGGGAGTGTTCAAACAATGTGCTTTGTCTTAAAAGGTGTATTGTTCAAGCAGCATAAAGGAAGGGCAGCGTCAAAGCCACTCTCTGAGTGAACAAACGCTGGATGGATAAAGGAGTGTTACAGATTGGCTTTCTTGTCGTGGGTTCTTGATTTCCCCCTGGTGTCGGGGGTTCAATATATAGCCATGAAGAATGTATGTATCCTATACCCTTATCACATACACCTATAACCACTCCTCACTGGGACAAAAAAAGACAAAAAAAACAAAAAAAACTTAAAACTCACATACTAGAGAAAAGTGGCGTCAGCCATGATATGCCCACCGGACCAGGCCTTAAGACCTAGAAGGAAGCCATTGAAGAGACATATTCTCGAGTAGCGCGGGCACCGAGAATGGCAGATGGATGAAGCATGTGAGCGGCAAATTGGAGTCACGGCCAGTGTGGACTGGAAAAGAATGGTTTAAAGGGATGTTCCTGGATCACAGATGGTTCCAAAATGGTACCATCAGGCGTGGATATTTCAAACTGGTTGGAGGGACACACGGTTCGTGGAACGGAGGGCGCGTTTGGAGAAGGGGAGGGAAAAAAAAAAACACCCCTCATGTCGTCGTGGGCCGTTCCACAAGAGTCGATTTCATAGATCGATGAACAGGGCGACGCGCCGCGCACGGAGTATGTCAGGGTCTTTTTTCTTTTCTTTAATTTCCGATGATGGTCAGCTTCGCACCATGGGTTAGTGTGACAGGCGCCTGGGTCAATCAGATCGCAAGGATCGAGGGTTCTCGTAACAGTCAAGATGATAATGAGTGGGAAAAGTTGAAGAGGAACGTCCATCGAGAAGGAGGCCATGTGATGTCAACTGTTCCTTTTTGGGGGAGTTTAATTGGCATTTCTCGTCCTATCTTGTGATACGTCGCTTTGAAACCAGCTGATCGGGAGCAAATTACTAGTAGTTCGAAACCAAATCTTTCCGCTTTGGCCATCGTCATGAAATTCCCAAAGACTCCGTTTAGGGTTGGACTTCTTTGACTTAATTAAGCAACTCGATTAACCGCCGCCAAAAAGTTTAACCTCCAAACTTGTCTCACTTTAAATCCTTCAGAATTATCAATCATTGGCTCTATCAACTGCCACATCCTCATGTTGCTACCCAACATGATGAGAAATGGGAATAAAAGAAACATGCATGAAATCACATAGTGGGGATTAAGCACAGATACATACAAGGGCTTGATTGAAATCGTGACACTCATTCATTATGTACAGGACAGATAGGGCATGACAACAACTCCCAGTCAGACCCTTCGCGTCGGAAATGCGATTGATTGGTATGCCCAGAATGGTCCGAGTTCAGCAAACACTGTCGGTGATACAAGTGTCGACAAGAAAAGACCACCGCGGGCCCGATCGGCATCTCATTGCCATTTTCTGGAGATTCCCGCATGCCATCTACTGACTCCACGTCCGCATGTCCGTCATGGAAGTGTGCCACCTGACCCGCCTCGGCCACTGCCGCCGCCTTGCCCTTCCCACGGGCGACCGCAGGGTCAAGTCGCCCTTCAATTTGTCGTGACACCCGGCGTTGATGTGCATCCGCCTGCCTCTGCTTCCAGGCCTCCCAGAATTCAGAGCCAACCCCAGGTCCCCATATGCGCTGCCGACAGACCTCACACACCTGGCCTCGCGGCCGCCATCCCCTTTGACGCAGTCGCGTTACTTCGTCCACATGCACAAATAGGTCCCGGTCCAGCATCCCGTTGGCCAGGGCCAGGAGTGACTTCTCATAAGTATAAGCCGAGAAGATGGAAGCCAGGACTGCACGGAGTTCAAGAAGCGAAGGAGACCAATGGGACGCACGAGTGAGGAATGCTCGCAGAATTCGGAGAAAAGCAACGTCGTTGCGTTCGGTCGAGGCTCCGCTGACCCGGACAGTGCTGGAGAGCAGCGCTGTGAACACCTGTTGTACCAATGTACGGACAGATGACATTAGTTGAGCCGCATTGCTCCCCATCCTCGAAGTCATTGGTGCCAGTTGGGTCAGTTTACTTTCCGCGTGCTCCTTCTGGATCAGGGCAAACACACTACTGGCAGTGCGGACGACAGCTTCAATAAGATCGAGCCAGAGGTTCTCATCGAACGAGAGAGGCTGGTCAACAGCATGTTTCTCAGTCCCATTCCTCTCGACAGTTCGCGGCTTCTTAGCTGTTTTCGTCTGGCCCTGACACAACCATGTACCAACACGCACATACTTGTTTAAAGATTCAACAAGATCATCAATCGCTTCTGCCGTGCTGGCGGAGTCTGGGGTCTCCTGTATACTTCGGAGAATACCAACGAGGCCCGACTCTAGTGTCTTAAGATGCGCAATGAGACGGTCCATAGCAGCTCTAATCTGGCCTTGTCTGGCCAGCAGAATGACAGCTGCATCCACTACCCCACTTTCCTCCATTGAAGGGAGCAGCTCCTCGAGCCGAACGTCGCCTACTCGCAGCTCATCAACGAAATCAGCGACATGTGAAGGGTTATACTTGCAAAGCAATTGCACGTAGCGCTCTACCATCCAATTCTCTACTGGCTTCGAAAGCCGCCGCTCAGCGCCGGGATGCGTCGTCGGGTCAACCACGACAGTCAAGTACTGGTACTGCTCGTAGGCATCGTTTTCCAGTGCTTCGAGGAACATTGCATGCGTTTCAGGAGCATAATCCTGCATTGTCTGAGCGGCCTTCTGGACATCTATCTCTGCTATCTGGCCAGCGCGGGTTTTAATCACTTCTATAACATCTCGCCTTTGCCTTTTCCCTAACCCGGAGCCGGCCCGCAGGCAATCCTGTAGGCAGGTAAAAAGCGCCTCTTGCCCACTGCGGTCTTCCAGATAGGTCAGTATTAACTCAGGAAATTGCTTCTCGGAGCGATAGGTTGACTTGAGAATCCGGAAGAAACGCGCTTCGTGAAAGAGCGGGATCATGCTCTGAATATCTGGAGGGTGATAGAAAGATAAGAGGTACTCCGCGCTGAGTTCGCAGTCCTCTGCCATATCTTGGTTTGGGTATCGGCACAACCGCTCCAAAACCTGGTGGAGTGTACTTCCAGAGAGTAGAATGTATTGAGGGTATTTAGGAAGGTTGCGAGCAAGGAACATGTCTAGGTAGATGGTATCAGATGGAGCGAAGGCTGACGGTGTCATGACCTGGAGCAGAATGCTGATTAAGTATTGGCGATTGATGGATATCCCTCTGAAAGGTGTCTCGTCTGGCTCTTGTTCGTTCAAAAAACTATCCTCGAATGCTTCATTGAGCATGCTCATGAAGCTGGGGGTATCGAATTTCAGGATAGCTTGCAAATCCGAGAACAACCCATTCGATTGGGTATGGGCCCCTGATTCTGGCCCAGACAGGTTCCCAGAGAACAGATATTCGTACAAGGCTGCCTTAGCCTGAGTAGCTTTGGCGTCATCCAGGTCATTCCCAGTAGGGTATACACGGCCCGTTAAGACAAAAGAGAGATATGGAAACATCTTCATCGCGTTCGTATATCGTTTAAGTTCCTCCACCGAGCCCCCGTTAACCCAAGTTCCTTGGGGTGGGACTAATGCTAAGAGTTCTTGCAGTGGCCCCACGTAATCTCCTACACAGCGATTCCAGACGTAAATGAATGCGTCATACAAGTTATAATGTTTACACAGTGTCGTCACTTGGTCAATATCCATGGTGGCCGTGTCAAGTAGACAGATGATCTCTTCCAATCGACTGGCAGTATGGTTCGTGGCAAAATGATTGATAAGCGCTTTAACGGCAGTAGGGGGGAGAGTGCGCACTGTTCCTTCAACTATGTATGATTCAAGGGCATCGAGGAAAACGCCTTGCGAGTCATGCTCTTCATACCAGTTGAATACCTCGTCCCAGAGGAAATCCTCATCATCCATAGAGACACAAGCCAAAATGGAGACCTCGGCCAATTCCTCAAGCTGTTGATTTCCCAGCCGCTCCGTGTTAGCTTCCTGGTTCCGACCAAAGGCATACTTCAGCGAGGCTGATACCATTTCCAGGAGTTTCTCTTGCACGATAGGCTGTCTCAGTGCATCTTCATCAGGCAATCCAATGGTGAGCTTTTCGCCGCTGCCTTTGTAGAAGGACGTTGCTAGGCGAATGGCCCCAATGAAGTCTCCAGCCTCCATGAGTGCAAGCAATCGGTCTGCCCAATTGGAGAGGGCTCCAACAAGTGCATCGCTATAGCCCAACAAGAATAGACGCCCTTTATAAGAGCGAAAGCTCATATAAAAAGCATCGGCTACCACGCCATGCATCGAGGTATCTTCTTCGTTGAACTGTTCGACCAGAGAATGAAGCTGGGAGGAGAACAAATCGGCATGGTATATATGTTTGTTAAGAAGATCAATGCTATCCGTTACACGCATAGAATGATCTTCAAGAATAAGTAATTGTTGCGTTATAGTCAGCACTGCCAGGACCGAGCGACTCAGCCATTGCACAGCAACAATCGCTTCTTCAGCCTTCCATCTGTTCCGCGCTTTAAACTCCAGGCTAGGTGGTTTGTCCCTGCTCGGTGATTCCTCTGCTTCAATCTCAGACACGTCTAGGATAGTCAATACATTTGACCAACAATAAACAAGTTTTGTTTTCGAAGTTTGCGCATCATTGCCCTTGAGCTTAATCGCTGGAAACCAGGCCAAGGCTCCAGTCATCGCGCCATGGGCGGCAACCTCTTTTGGGCGTGGCGCCTTATGTTGGGTCTGTGCTACAGGTGTGGTCGAGACAATAACTAGAAGATACGGAGTAAGCATTGCAACCAAGCCCAAAGAATCGGTTGGCTGCTCGACATTTCCGAGAGGGAGAGGTGAAAATGCAAGGACAGAGCTAGGCTTGCGCGGCCGGTTGCCGTGCGCTATATGTTGAGGATAACGACCTAAGATCCTTGTCGTCTTCACTGTCCGTCCCATCGCCCCCAAGCCTCGAGTCGCCAGATGTGAGAAAGCCATCCCTGACTTATCGGCGGATACGAGCGCAGTGCGCCTTGTACCAAGGAAGCCTACATGAATGACAGACGACCCGGGAACGTGGCCATCGGCAGTGTGAGTATCAACCTGGCTTTCGGAGAGAGGTGGTATTTGAAGAAAAGGCCGCGCCGGTCTCACAATCTCCCATGTAAATATATCACCCGAAACATGCCCCCCGGCAACCGTCGTGTGGTCCGCGGATAGTGCCAACGACGTGATTGCTCCACATTCGGTAGCTATATGAAGAAGTTAACGGAGATCAGAAAAATAAGGCGCGGCAGGCTTCCAACATACCCTTAGTCCCTTGTCCAATGATCGCTTTGAGACTTTGCTGATAGTCAAACACCAGAATGATTCCCTTGGACGTTCCAATCACTATGGCAGTGGAGACCGCCAAACATGTGGGATAACCAAAATTACGTTTGCCGACCTCCGAAAATGCCTGGCCAGTTATCTTTCTTAACTTAGTCCACCGCACAACATCCCAAGGACCTAAGGGCGTCTCAGCATCAGAATCCACGGTACCCGGAGTGAGGCGGCTCGTAAGCGATGACTTTCGGGAGTGAATGTGAGCGAAGAATGGCGAGGACGGTCGAGCCCCGCTCAAAGACGGAGACGAAAGGCGGGACTGAAAGCGGAGATCGAAGGGACGATGCGACGGACTTGGACTGGCACGAGATGAGCCTCGAAGGGCCAAAGCATTGCTACTTTGCGACGACAAAAGAGAATCCTATAGCGATCAGCGGAGAGCACAACTGAAAATAATAGTCACAACACACATGCAGAGAAGGAGTATCGTCTGGTGTGGAAGCTGTCTCATCGACACTTCCGGGAGTACCAAGTTGTCTGATACGGGGAGACAATGGTGCATTGCCCGTACCGGCGTCAAGTTGGGAGTTCCTTGTATCGAACGACTGGTTTGGGCTGGTTACATCGGGGAGATCCTCTTCAACGTATGCCATTGAGCTCTCCCCATACCCCTCAGCTGACACCCCATCGACAGAGACGCCGTTACTCTTTGGCTGAACATCTCCCTCGTCCTCTTCCCCCAAGTCGAGCTCATCCTCTCGTGCCCGGTCATCACTGCCCTCAATCATGGAGCTCATCAGCAAAATGTTCGAATGACCATCGCTTCGACACTATCGCAGGGGGAAACGGTCACGGAATCAAGGTTAAGAGCGGCGCCGATACGTTCTGGTCGATGACTGTCTGACACCCTCAGGTCACAAAGCTTCAGTGGACGACTGGCCGAGTGCGGGCCGATAGATGGGATACCTTGGGTGCGGAAAACAAAACGGAGGAGCGGTTGCCGACAATCCGACTGGTTGGCAGGAAAATATTCCTGGTGGACGACTGAGTCAGGATCGAGATGCAATTAACTGACAAGGTGTTGTGTAAACCGAGCAAGAGTACCCACGAGCTCGGCTTTGTCGCAAGTCGGAGAAGGTGAAGATCATCGACGGGAGGTAATGAGGAGAGCTGGAGGCTGTGAGTCCCTTCCGGCCTCAGGTCAACATTGGTTGGTTTTGCTTGGCTTCCGGGGGAGGCGGTGCCCCACAAAGCCACGAGTGGCTCTCAAGTACATGGTACATAACAAGAACAACTCATCCTTTCTTGCTTGTCGGTCATAATACTGTCATTGTTGACACATTATATAGGGATGCTAGGGATTTGTTCCAAGCGGCTCCTCCTTACCCTCGCACAATTCTTATGCTCCTATAGGATATCCAGCCCCTCTTCATCTGCCGCAGTCTGGGCATTCTGATCACACCTAAGTCATCAGTCAAAATGCTATGAGCGGTGTATGCAAAGTAGTTGTGTTGTAAGACAGCAAACATAAACAGCTTGCAGAACAACAATGACTAAGGATGGTATCCCGACGGTCCACCACAATATTTTAAGTGTAAAACTATAAATTATTATAGATGGGGCTTTTGGCTAGTCTTTTAGACAGTACATATCACTCATTCAATGTTAAGAAGTTATCGCATTCCCTGATATGCATTTATCAATCGAGCTTCTGACCTACATTGATGGACTTCTTTCCAGGTGACTACACTTATTAGTATGAATCGTATTACCATGATCTAGTCATATTTTACACTCCATCCAGGGGATCCTCAGCAGTTTGTTCGGGTGTGTTACCAATGTTAGCATGTGACAAGCGTGCCTTAAGGTGCCTTAGTCCAACTACTATTCAAATCACCCGCAGACCCCGAGTTACATCGACTGGACCAGGTCAACTCTTTCATCTCATATCCTTGTCTCGTCTTCGGCATAGTGCTCCCCTGTCCCGTTCTTGTAGTGACACTAACCTTTCTGAAGAGTTAATTAACCTTTGTCTATATTGTTCCCATCCCATCTCTCTATAGCGCTTCTCACAAGGCAAGTCACAAGGCATTGATTGGCCACATGCTATACATTCATTCTTCAGCACTGCATGATTTGATCATTTGGTAGCATTCAGCCCTCATCCTAGTGCAGACGAAAATTCAGGAATATAAATAATCAAAATTTCTTTACTATAAATACACCGAAAGAAGGGATGATAATATTCTTGCAGTCTAACACCCAGATATGATACCCTTACAATACTACTAGTAGTAGCCCTTCATATATAATATAAACATGCCTTCCAACAAACATCCCATCCTCTCCTACATACTTCCTCTCCTCCTCGCCCTCTCCGCCATTCCAATCGTCCAATGCGACCCATCAACCTGCAATGGCCAATCCACATTCTGCACCCGCAAGTACTCCAACATCACCCAACTGGGCGCCCACGACAGTCCCTTCGTCGGCCCCCTCCCACAGCATAATCAAAACCTGGAGGTAACAGAACAACTTGACCTGGGGATCCGCTTCCTGCAGGGTCAAACCCATAAAGCCCTTGACAAAGCCAACACCATCCAACTATGTCATACATCCTGTCTTCTCGAGGACGCGGGAACCCTAGAGTCCTTCCTGGGCACGGTCAAGACCTGGCTGGACAGCCATCCCGATGAGGTGGTAACCCTGCTGCTTACAAATGGCGATGGCTTCCCCGTGACGCGGTTCGATGAGGTATTCGCCAGTGCCGGGATTAAGGATTATGCATTCGTACCGAGCTCGTCGCCGGATGTGCTGGCCTTAGATTCGTGGCCGACGTTGGGGGATCTGATTAGTACGGGGAAGCGACTTGTGGTATTTTTGGGTAAGTACACGTGTTTTTCCCTTTATTTTTCTTCCGAATACGAATTAGGTAGTATCTGGGAGTGGATGTCTTGGGTCGTACCTATATAGTGGATATAAAATCTCCACTATTTGTCAGAGACTTTTTCCTTTGGCCTTGTTCCGATAGGGGTGTGTATATTGAGCATACTGCTTCTAGATTACGGCGCCGACACTAAACCCGTTCCGTATATATTGGACGAATTCGGTTACTTTTTCGAGACGCCCTACGATGTGACGGATGCCTCGTTCCCGAATTGCAGTATCGATCGGCCCTCAGGCGCATCGGCTGACGGGCGCATGTATATCGTCAATCATTTCTTAGATGTCAATGTGCTGGGGGTCCTGGTGCCCGACCGGATCCGTGCGCCCAAGACCAATGCTGTCTCGGGCAATGGGAGCATCGGGGCACAGTCCGACTTGTGTCGGTCCATGTATAAACGGCTGCCTAATGTGGTCCTTGTGGATTTTGTAGATCAGGGTGAGGTTATGAAAGCTCAAAACACGCTGAACGGGGTTTAGATTAGTTGTATACAATTCTCTTGGGATCAATGCCTTACTACTATTACTACTGTAGTCATGTATCATGTTCATTAGCTAGAAGACATCTGCTTTGTATAAGTTCAAGTCCTCTTAACATCATCATCATCATCATCATCATCATCATAGTAAATCAACTATACACCCCAATGCCTCGGCTTCTTATGGATATACACATCATAGCTTGTATATATATATACATGTTAGGTATCCCTTCCAATCTGCCATAGAATAGCCGAGAAAGAGTGACATTATTTTCTCCGTAAAAGTTCCAGGATTTTGTCAATGCTAATACTCTCATATGCGTGAGTATACTACGCCTTACTCATCCAATTCGACTTGCATTTCACGTTCTGTGGCATTGTTAAAACTTATTAGACACTGAACGCTGCGAAATACTATACGTACCCCAAATCTTATTTGCTGATGCAACAATTACTTCTGCTTTAGCAAGCAGCTTTTTGGCATACCGTTCCGCTTCTGAGGGGTCGGCTTGGCTTCTCTGTGCTTTTCGTGGATTTACCTGGTGCAAGTTAGTAAATTTTCTGCTTCAGGGAGACGTTCATACTACCATCATTAATATGGGGACAAGATCCTTTGCATCGGCCTCTGCCAACGCCCTCAAGTTTCGGAACCCGTTGTCTCGAAGCAACCTAGCTGTCCAGCCTTTGACATAAGTGACTTGAGCCATTTCCAATAAATCAGCGCGAGCACCGGCTTCCAATCGATCCCGCATATGATCAAGGACTGCCGCAAGCATTCCCCAGCCCATGCGTTGGCAGAACTTGACCATACCAGCGGCAAACCCGTGGCACTGTTGGGCCAATGTCTGGACTGCCCCGCGAGGGGTCCGGTAGCGACTGGCGATCACCGATAGAGGAACCTCATTGCTCAAATCACGAAGCTGAAGCGCAGTGTAAGCACGGCGGTAGACGGCGGCCAGTTTGATCTGCTCTGGAGTGTCTTCTTTAAGAGATGCACCGCTTTGAACCCTGTGGCCTTATTAGTACGCTCTTGCGTCATGTTGAGATCAACATACATTCTGTTCACAAAGCCTGGTTGAACACCAATAAATTGCAAAGCACGCAGCCCGCTTTCGTCAAGATTGTCTAGCTGGTCTCGAAAGATGGGCCAATCGACTTGTGTGGTCGTCGCTACCTGGAGAGGGGTGAACATGTAGAAGACATGCATGTCACCATCCATCACAAAAGCCTGTAACGCTCTGTTTAGCTCTTCGTAAACAAAAAGACCATCCTCGGGTGTGAATGCAGATGCAACGACAGCTTGGCCAAGTTGTGTCGCAACATATGATTCGTCGTCGTTCTGATGCAGAAGATCTTCGCTGACCAATTCTTGGAGAGCAGAGTTCATAATGTTGTACGCTATCTTTTTGTCCATGGTCCGGTAAAGAAGGGTACATTTCACGTATTCCTTGATCGCTTCAATACCAGAGACGAGACCTGTAGCTATAGCTTCCAAAATCGCTCTAGACAGGTATGAGCCCATGACTAGTTATCGTTCGTTTTGGTCATCTACCTTTTGAGACCACGCTTCTCTGGCGCTAGACAGCTCTCGATTGCTGGCATATCAGCTTCCAGCAGATCACAGACTGCCTGTAGTTCGGACTTTCCACAAATGAGGTAGGTCTCGCCTGCCTCATCCTTTCCCTTGCGACCAGCTCGCCCACACATTTGACGCCTTCGACGGTTAGCTCGAGGTTTTTTGGAAATGTGCAAGGGAATGTCCCTACAGCATTGCCGGTCCCACCAAGTCACGTCCCATACGAGCACCATTGATAATGACTCTCCTGGCAGGAAGATTGACTCCGGCCGCAAGACTGCAAGTGGCTACGAGAATTTTCAAAACACCTTGATCATAAGCCTGCGCTATGAATTCACGTTCTTCTGTTGTCATGCCCGCATCTAGAGCAAAGTCAGTTCATATCAATGAGAGGCGGTAGCTTACATGGATCACTCACGGTGGAAGCCTACGCCTCTGACCAGCGTATTCTCGAGGACAGGATCAAGGCCACTAGGAAGGCTTCGTAGTTCAGCGAGCAGGTCCAATCGTCTGCTTAGTTCCTCTGGATCTACTGCGGCTGGTATTGGCATGGCTTCACTAATAATAGAGGCATGAAGTTGGCAAGCCTGTCTGCTACCGCAGAAAACCAATGCACCATATCCTGCAGCAGCCGTATCGATCGATAAAGCTACCATCGCATTTGTGGTTGGATTTGCAAATTCTCGAAACGCTGGGGGCTGGATTATGCGATGGGGAGGCATAGTGTCCGTAAGGGATACGGTGGACATTGATGCCAATCTTGTGATCGTCTGTAATAGCTGTCTTGAGGTTGCTGCGGGATAAATCGCGTTCTCATATACGAGATAGTCATCAATCGGAATAGGCCGATATGTTGAGATATAGTAGTTTGCGTTCATCCACTCTGCAAGTAATTCAGTGTTCTGGTGGTTTGTCAGCCTGCTTTCTTAGTGTCGACATTGGTGACAAAGAATAGCCATACCGACAGAGTGGCGCTCATGCCAATTATCTGGATATCTTGCTGCAGTAGAAGTATCTTGGTGACCATCAGCTCCAGAAGATACCCGCGATTTTCATCATCAAGCATATGTAGCTCGTCCAGGACAACTACGCCCAGATCTCCGATATTGCATTCTTCGATAGCAGTGTTGATCAATGAGTTGGCCTAATATATGCTCGTTAGACTTTTCCCTGCATATAACTGTATGCAACGCTGACAGACCTTCTCTATCGTGCAAACCGCAATATCCGTATCGGCCCAGGTAGCGGTTGTCCTGCTACCTCCGAAAAAACCAGTGACGCGGATCGACTTTTGTAGCTTCTTCCAACGTTGATGATATGGCTTCGCGCCAGCTGCTTGATCGTCGATGTTGTCAATCCGTTTTTCAACATCCTGAACAATGCGTCTAAGCCATTTCAGCTTTTCCTGTACTAGTGCGACGTACGGAAGAACCAAAATGGCTTTACGTGAAGGATTCTCGATGATACGTTTCAGCATCAGCACGTCGGCTACGAGAGACTTTCCTCCCCCCGTAGGGGCTGTATAGACCAGATGCTTTTCACCTTCAAGCAGACCCGGGGCAAGCAAACATGAAGCCTGCCATGGATAGATGCTCTTGACACCGACAGAAGCAAAATTAGTTACTAGTGCCGGTGACAATCCATATCGGGGATTTTTCAAGAATAGACAAGGGTCATAGACATAGTCTTCACTGGTAGCTGTTGCCGGCTTTCTTTCTGGGATAATTGCCGCTACAGGACGGATCTCACTGGCAGTTAGACGACTCCTAGGAGGGGCCACAGAAGGCCGGACAAAATCGACTGGACGAGAACTCAAGTGGCTGGTGGAGGTAGGGTGACTTAGAACGGAAATTTTATGAGCATTGTCCGGGTTATGATCTGGAAGTCGTTTTTGTCCCGCTAAGGGAGCTACATCATGATTTTGCTGACGAGCAACATCAATGGTGGTCTGGAAGCCATGGAACTGAAATGGCTGATCGGACCGCGCTGACATGCCTGGGGCATATATCACCTGAAAACCTGGTGTGATGGTAAACAAGCTCCCATGAATATGCCCAATACAGATGACAGCGCCAGTGACAAGGTAGGGCAGATCGGGGGGATGCTGTCTGGAAGTGGTTTATTTATATCCTTAAATACCAATAGCGCGGGCTCTTGTTTTTCACCTTAGTACCTATAGTAGAAAGGAATTCTATGCTGGGTATTTATGGCCCGCCTCAAGAAGGCGATCTGAAAAAACTTTCCTGCTTTTCTATATAAGCAGGATGCTAGTAATAATAGGAAACTTAATACTCAGGTACTAGGTAACAATCACGATCAATGAAAGGCAGCAACGCGCAACGCGGGATACGTATTGCACCTAGCCCCAGCCGCCGGAGCCTGAGGCCGAAAATCTCGCCTGTCTCATCTCTGCCTTAGGCTCCAAGGCCGCCCGGAAATGCAGCAAATTCCCAGCGTTCCTGGCTCATCTCATCCACTAACCGGAGCCCTGGTGATCAGCAAGCCCATTGAGGGATGAGTCGCGGCAGCCGCCTAACCTAACAAAGGTTGGCCTGCTCTAGTCCAATAATTGACCCGGATAAGTTGTTCCCAACGCGGTAATCTAACTAACTGTCCACCATGTTTGAAGAGGGCTAATGAGAACCCACCGATTCCCACCCTTGGATCCAGTAAGGTGGACGGCCGCCCTCAAGCACAGACATACTCCGTAATCCATTCGCCATGCCTTCTATTTTCCGTGTCCTCTGAAGATTAAATAAAATATATATTACGGAAAAGTGTGTGAATAACTAATAATTCCATTTAACATCCGAAACAAAAAAAAACTTGCATATATAGACTGTTAGATATCATTGGTTTTGGTCATATCCTTTTTTTCTTATATTCATCTGTCTTCCTCTGTCGCTTTTGTTCGGGTTGAGAGGTTGAAAGGGTCGTTTATACCCTGCACAATGCGTTGCTAATAATCACCTGATGATACCGTTTTCCCACTACTGACTAATTTGCCCTGGTTGTTATGCTCCGCAAGCATGTGCACGAGTGGCTTGCGGTGCTCCGTACCTCTAGTTATGGACATCCCCCTTGACGCTGGATATCTTCTTTACATTGTCCCCTCACTTCTTACTCGCTAGTTCCCCGAGGTACACAAATATAGAAGGATCTGGATAAATTATTCTTCTTTATTTTTTTTATGCTCAAGTATTCCAAGAAAAGAAAAGAAGAGAAAAAAGAAAAAAGAAAGGAAAGTGGAACTTTATGTTACCACATACGGGTGAGTCGGGCGAGAGGCCATCCAGAACGATGGATGCCAGAAGAGGAAGGGAAAAAAAAAAAAAAAAAACCTCATCCGTGGTCCACTTAGATGTGACCACCACGGCCGAAACGAAGTAACAACTTGAACCTTTTACTAAGGTCCTACTGGGTAATACTCTTACTCCGTACGGAACACTTCATTGTATTATTATTTTTATTATTATGCTCGCACGACCCATAGGCATAATCAAATCCGTCTTTCACTGCCAAAATAAGCAGGAGAGAAATGGCTGAAAGAAAAATATATTCTCTGGTCTTTCCTCGGAAACAATTAAGCTCCTATCACTTCTGCTTGAGAAGATAAGCACGATCCTCATGCCGACATATTTTTATGTTTTAAGCCTAGCGAGCAAAGTTTTAGGACTTAATGTAACTGGGTTGATTGTCGGATGACGAGAGATACTTCGACCCTGGACAGTAAGCGATGATACATATTCTTTGGTACAATCATACTCACAGCCTAGCATTGACCATCGTGAACCCTGTCATGGTTAAGAGTAATAGATTCAATCATTCACTGCTAGATGTAAGGCTGCACTTAATCAAACTCAGGAGGACACGCGGCGTCAAGGCTTCATTTTAGTCGAAAATGCAACAGGCGCTAGACCACGACTGATACTACTAATATTATCGACACACCCTCCAATTTTGCCCTTACCCGAGACGGACATTTTGTTTCGGTCGTGTGGCAGATTAGCCGTAGGTTGTAATGTGGCAACGCAAAGGCGAGGACAATCAACGCGCAACAAATCATCGACCGTGGAGAATTATTCTCTTGTTGCGGTGAATGTCATTGGCCCGAGTCAATGGTGGTATATGATCCAACAAGTACCTAAGGTACGTTGGTCGCTCGACCGGTTTTGAGTTAATGTCTACGACCAGAGCGACCAGAGCGCACTGGATCGGGGGTAATACGATTAAGATTATATTAATGGATTGTCGACTGTTGACCCAATTGATACGCGGATTGTCTTTGTGGATAAGACCGTTGGATTGCATACGGAGTAATGAAGAGAAGGATACTAGCCAAGACAAAAGTCGAGCCAGGAAAGGTCCGCCCTCGCGGGGCAGACCCCAGTAAGAATTCGATACCCTACATAATCATAAATGACGCTAAGGGCTTTCCTCCGTGGCTACCGGAATGTGTTATCATCATCTCAACCTTACTGCAATGGCCCCCCCCTTTCGGTCGAACGAAACAATATTGATTTTGTTTTACCTCCTGTCAGTGCCGGCACGCCATTATGCTTAACAGGTTATCTCATTGTCGTGGCAGATCAGCTGTAGTCTACATAAAGAACCCCATGTTTGAGGATCTACTGTGTAGCTGCTAATCACCGCTAACCGCCTAGCCTGCAGGTAATGGAACCATGGGACCTGCACCATGCTCCCTTTCCCTATGGTCGTTTTTGAACCGAGTTTTCGGTCGTCGACCTAAGTAGTAGCCAGAACCTTACCATTTTCAGAGATACGTATCCATCCATGCCCTCCTTCTCTGATCGCTCGGTTGTACAAACCACTTTGCAAAAAACGCCCCTCCACATCCCTCCCTCTCGTAAAATATCATTCTGGGTGCTATCGATTTAGTTGTTTGCTGAGGGTTCTTGTTACCGTCACTTAACTGACAACCAAGGAGAAAATAGGTCCGACAAACTTTGACCCAAAGGCCGTGCTCATACCAATGAGTAAGTAGTTATCTAGTATAATTGCCTAACTTGTCCTAGTAGTTAGTTCCCAAGAGTAAGTCACTGTGCGAACCAGCATCACTCCGTGCTCTGACCCGGCGTCAATTATCGGATGATATCATCCCCTCCCGGAAAAGAGATCAAGTTGGTTGTTCTGCAAATTCTGAGACGTGGGCAGATTTCCAAAAAGAAAATGACCTGCAGTAATAATGCGGTATCACCCATTCGTATAGTACCCCTACTTTGAACTTACCGTCTGCCTTCTGGGAATTTATCCCCGGTAAGATAGGAGTATCATGGATCCAGACAATTTAGTATCATCTTAGTGCGCCGTAATAATATTAGTTCGTAATTATATGGGCATGAGAGTCAGCCTACTGCCTCTCCTCCGCTTCAAGATTTGCTGCGCCTGCTTTTCCCTCGATAGACTTGGCATTTGGGATTTTCCAGATCCGCGCATGCGCTGCCCTACGTGACAACATTCCTGCCACAGATTGTGTGTTCAATGTCCATACCCTCTTTCCTTATTGCCTTGTTTTATTTTTATTTGATCATTCGTATCCTCCAGTCTCCATTTTCGGGGGGAAAAAAAGCCTACCATTTCTCGTTGATAGTGTACAAACTCGGGAATACATCGATGAATGAACAACGGAAATGCTAGTCTGGTTTAGGCCCTCTTTTATATTTAAACATAGAAATTTCTCCTCTCGTCCTTTATACAATTTTTTTTTTTTTTTTTTGTTCTTCTCTCTCTTGTTCTTTTCGTCTGCCCCTTTAAGACACTCTCCACGAGTCCTCCTGGTTTTATCCCATTCTCGTCCTAATTGATCCTTTCCATGGCCCCTCCCGGGTATCAACATCATTCTTCATATCGGGTCACTCGGCCCACACAATCCCTTTCTAACAAGACCAGCGACAAGCATCCGTGATATTGCTAAAATGTATTCCCGCTAAACCCAGTAACCACGTAGATCACCCAGCGGGCCACAACGCCGCATTAATAGAGTAAGGGGAACAAAGTAATGGCTATACTATAGGCACTATCACCCACCCCAAGAAAAAAAAAAAGGAAAAAGAAAAAAACCTTTAGCGGCGCGGGAAGGCTAGCCAAAGCACCGGGACACTGGACCATGTATTAAACCATAAAACGAAAGGGAAAGGAGAGTAATCGCGATTTTCTCTGGTTCTTGGTGGATGGAGGATCCGTCATATTAACATATCGGGACTAGGGGCGAGGACGTGGACTGGTCGGGATCCTGGACGGCTTTCCTGATTCTTCTTGTCTCTTTCTCTTCCCTCTTCTTTACCCTCTCTTTCTCTGGGCTTGTCGCGTTTCCCATTCTTGTCCCACTTCTTCCTCTGCTTGTTTCCTTCCTCCCGATTCTACTTATGCTAGTCTACCATCTTCCGTTATTCTCTTCTCCCTTCCCTGTGCCTATATCATTTCGGCCCTGGTCAAACCTTCTATCTAACTACGGCCGAACTACTAGTTCCGTCCTGTTGGTTACGACCTACTGACCCATTTGCTACTTGGAGCGCTCACCCCACGAGTCCGCCCTAGTGGCTTGATTCTTCTACCGCCGCTACCTTCATTTGACTATTTTGACAGCTTCAGCGGCCCTTCTGTCTCTCCTTCTTCTCTTCATACCTCCTTGATTGCCTTTTGGTTTTCTTCACCTTATCGCATTTCTGCTCCTGTACATCTTCCACACATCAGTGTTCCGCGCTCCCTGCTGTTGCCACGGACGTCTTTTACGTCCACTTAGTAGTCTATTGGCATCCTTCGGGGCCTGTCGATCTTGATATTCCTCCCGCACATCTGGTGTATTTCATTTTCCGACATTGACAACAACACGAAATTTCCCACTCCCTTTCGGGAAATAGAGGAATCTTAACGGGGGGGAAGAAAAAAAAAAGTCACTACTGACAACTGGGATCCGCCGTCAAGTCTCACTTTCAGTCCTTCCTGCGGTCAACCGCACCACACGGCCTTCTCGTCTCCCTTCCGACTTTTACTTTTTCCCCTTCATATTCCATTCGGTTGATCCATACGTCCACCCATCCGCAAACTCGACGCTTATGAAGGCTCGACTAACCGCCACGGCTTGCTGCTGAACTTCACGTCACCGCATTGTAGGCAACTTTGCAAGACCTTGACGCCACCACTTGAAGGGGTTATATGTCACCCTCCAACCCATCTTGAATTAGCTTTTGTTTTTGTCGCGTCTGAGGGTTGGCCATGGCCTCGGATAGGTCACCGCCCCAGAAGTCGCAGCAACACCACGTGAGGCCCAATTCTTCCTCTTCCGCTGCAGCAACTGCCGCGGGTCAACGTCGCATGCCCACCCCTGGCCAGTCATCCCGAACGGGTTCTGCCGACTCTCCCACCCCCCAAGGGCTCGCCACCCCCAACGAACGGCAGTCCCAACCCATGACTGCCAGCACTTCAGCTTCAGAAGTTGCGGGTACAGAGCCGCCTAGTACCTCCGCCACTCCTGCGCCGTATGGGACGCGCTCCAGAGGTCGTAATGCGGCTCCTCGCCCCAACTACGCGGAGGATCGTGACATCGACATGGACTTGGAAATCGCCCAACCCGCAACCAAAGCTGCAAAGCGAACTAACGGTGTGCCTAACCAATCTTCCAATGGCACCAAAACAGATGGCGAAAAATCAGCGCCATCTTCAAACTCTCGAAAAAGTCAAACAGCGGTGAATGGAACTAGTCCCGCTTCTGCTGCCAAAGATTCAATTCCTGGCACATCGTCCTTCTCTGCAAAACTAGAAGAAGCCAATGGTGCTTCAAATTCAAGAAAACGAAAGCAACCGGCCAGCGCTACGACACCCAGTTCTGCAAATGGGAGCGCATCTAAGAAGCTTTTTACCACGGCTCCCGGCGCCAGTCAAGGGCAGAATGACTCAAACTCGAATATGGTCTCTTTTGAGAATGGAGGAGCTCATTTAGAAGATGGCAAACTAACAGCTGACGACGGCACAACGTTTTCCGTAAACGGTCAGTTTTATTTTTATTTCTATCTTTTTTTCTTTGTGTTCCCAATATGTTCATTTTATGGAACGAATTCAAAATTGCAGGAATTACTGAGACTTGATTATAGACCACGTTTACCTCATCTGTGAACCACCAGGAGAACCGTATTACTTGGCACGTATCATGGAATTTATTCCAAACAAGGATGTGCCTTCTGGCCCCATCGAGGCAGTGCGCGTTAATTGGTATTACAGGCCACGTGATATACAGCGCAAAGTTGCAGATACGAGACTTGTATTTGCATCCATGCATTCCGATACATGTCCGCTTACTTCGTTACGGGGAAAATGTCAGATCAAGCATCTATCAGAGATTGATGATCTTGAGGAGTACAGAAAGACCCGGGATTGTTTTTGGTATGACAAGATGTTTGACAGATACATTCATCGGTACTATGAGGTCATCCCTACGAAAAGAGTGATCAACGTCCCTGCGAATGTCAAGAGAGTCCTTGACGATCGCTGGAAATTTGTTCTTGTCGAGATCGGTAAAAGAAAGGAACTGACCAGCGCCGTCAAAACCTGCAAGCGCTGCAGTCTGTATGCTGCGAGGTAAGTATGCCTATACCTGTGAGTCAATGTTATCATATGCTCATATGTTGTAGCACTGATTCCGTGGATTGCGCTGTGTGCCATGATACGTATCATATGTATTGTGTACGGCCTGTGCTTACCAAGAAGCCTGCTCGTGGGTTCGCATGGGCTTGTGCGGCCTGCAGTCGTGCCCAAGAGCGAAAACTTGAGGCTCGGAACACTCCTATCCTTGGAGAGTCTCAAGCGGAAGTTGAAGAAGAAATCGTCGAAGAGGAGGAGGAAGATCCCAACGGCGCGAACGGCACAACAAGCAGCACCCCTGCCGTCGTCGAAGAAGAAGCCCCTCGGCCAGCCACAGAAGAACAGGTTGCGCAGGCCAGGATGTGGCCTTATCGTTATCTAGGCATACACTGCCGTGTTGAAGACGCGCTAGACTATGACGACCGGATATACCCTCGAGCGAGCTCTCGGTTGGGACCGCGGTTCCAGGCGATAGTAAACCCTTGGCCAGGGCGTCCTGTGGAATATGTCAAGCCAACCGATATCAAGAAGAAATATATGAAGAGCTCTGGAGGCCGCAAAGACTCGAAGCTGTCAAAGGAGGCCATAGCTGCACTTGAGGCCGCGAAGCAAGAGAAAGCAAACAGACCAAAATGGGTTATGGATGAGCCGCAGGGATATGTACGGCGCGGTGAAGATGAGCCGGTTACCGTGAACGGCAAGCAGGTGCGCACGGCGGAGTTAATGTTCAAGATGCCCACTGCGACCCAAATGCCCTCTCGGGGCGAAGACGATGCGCCTGGTGCGGATCTCAGCGCTGCGGATCGAGAAAAGTTCATCGACGACTATATGGTTAGAGCAAAGGAGATAGCGCCTGATCTTGGGGTCGAAAAGTACTCTACGAATTTTCTGGATAAGGCTTTGGAGCTGCTCTATGCAAATAATTTCGATGTCGAGACTGCTCTTTCCAAATTAAAGCAGATGAACAAGTACAAGGATCTAAAGGAACCCCATCTGCGACCTGAAGAAGTAAAAGCGTTCGAGCAGGGCGTTGCCAAGTACGGATCGGAGTGGCGGAACCTGACGAAACATGTCGGTACTGTACCACATTATCAAATTGTGCGGTTCTACTACATGTGGAAGAAGACAGCCCGCGGTCACCAGATCTGGGATCATTATGAAGGTAGGCGAGGCAAGAAGGAAGCCAAGCGGAACAACACTGCAAAGCTTGTGGATGACGTAGCAGACGATCATGATGATTCAGCCTATGATAATGAGAAGGCCGTTGAAAAAAAGCGTGGTTTTCAGTGCAAGTTCTGCTCTACACGTACCTCACGCCAGTGGCGGCGAGCCCCTGGGATTCCACCGGGGACTACAACCCCAAGCGAACCATCGTCGAAGCAACGAGATAAGGGGCCACAGCTTACGGTGGCTCTCTGCTTACGATGCGCTCTACTATGGAGAAAGTATGGAATTCAGTGGGAGAATGTCGATGAAGTCGCCAAGAAGATCTCCCAAAGTGGCAACAAGTCATGGCGCCGGCGTGTTGATGAAGAGCTGCTGACACAGCTCCTTATTTCTACCGAGACTCCGATTAGCATCAATAGTGCGACTGCTGCGACTGCTGCCTCGATTGGTGTCCCTGTAACAGCCAACCCTCAAGTGCAGGAGACCACAAAAAAGAAGGGACGCACCAACGAGAAAGATAGTGGCCCAACTTCGACTGCTACATCCGTGGAACCGGCACCGAAGAAGAAGCCAGCACCAGAGAAGGCCCCGGAGCCGGCACCAATTGTCCCCGATCCACCCAAGGCTAAGACCCTTCCTTGTGCCATCTGTAACAAGATGGAACCTATGGGCGATCAACATTTGTCCTGTAGGGACTGTCGGCTAACCGTTCACCGAAGCTGCTACGGAGTCAGCCCTTCACGGAATTGCACCAAATGGCTGTGCGACATGTGTACCAATGACAGGAATCCGTTATTCTCGACTTGTTACGAGTGTGTTTTGTGCCCTGTGACCTGGACAGAACATGAATTGATGGAAGCTCCAAGGTCGACGCACAAGAAGAAGACTGAGCGGGATCGAGAAAAGGAGAGGTTAGAGAAGGAGATGGTTAGCGAAGCTATCAAGCTCTATCGGCAAAGGCAGGAAGCCGTAGGCAAGCCGATCGGTCCTCGAGAACCGCTGAAGCGGACTGATGGTAACAACTGGGTCCATGTCGCTTGTGCGGTTTGGACTCCCGAGATCAAGTTTGCGAACGCCAAAGAGCTTGAACCTGCTGAAGGATTTGCACTCATCCCCGCAGACAAATACCGCGAGGTCTGCAAAATCTGCAAGTCAAACAATGGTGCTTGTGTGCCATGCCATTTCAGCGGCTGCAATGCTCAGTTCCACGTCGGTTGCGCCTTCCAGGCGCAGTACACGTTCGGCTTCGATATCACGCCCGTTAAGAGCTCTAGGAGAGATACCGTGCAAAGTGTGCGACTCAAGGATGAGGTAGGAGTGGCATCTGCGGGAATCTGGTGCCCTCATCACACAGTACCGTCTATTGTTCATGCAGTAGGCGAGCCGACGGAGGAAGAAGGTATCAATGCCCTCCAGCGATTTGTCCAAAACTACAAACAAGCCGACCTTTCCTTGACTGGGACTCTGCGTAGAGCGGCGTATGTCCAGCAGTCTATTAGCGCATCACAACACACTGCGACATCGGCCGGACACCGACGGGCATCTGCTGCCAATGGCGTTACAGCTCCTCCGCCTACAACGAAGGATACCTCCAAGAATACCGGGGTGTCCCCCGAGGAAGCTGCGGACGAGATGGCTGTTGATTCCGAAAATCATGCACCCGCCCAGATCACTGGCCCGGATGCAACAAGAAAATGCGCGCGTTGCTCTACTGCATACACCCCTCGGTGGTGGCCTATCGATAAGTCGCGGCGAACAGCGGCTGTGGATAACAGGGCACCTCTACTTAACGGAGCTGGGATGAGTGAACCAAGATTTCCGCCTGCGGCTTCAACAAGCCCGCCATATATTCATCGAAACCCCTCTCAACATTCTGTCACGAAGCTCAACGGTGAATACAATCCCGCAGATAGAAATGGACTAGCGAGTAATGCCGAAGCATTGGGTCAACCGAATCAGGAGTCATATGAGTGTCATAAATGCCATCTCAAACAGATACCTGCCCAGCCCTCTCCAGAGCCTCGGCCGTCTCCTTACTCGGCTCAGCGGCCAGTCCTCCCCGCACCCCGTCTTCCAGAATATCACAGCCATCCTTACGGCCCTCATGCCCATCCTCCTCAAACCGGGGTGCTGCCTAGGCCTCTTGGTCCGCCGCCTTCCAATGGACCTGAATGGTATCCAGGATATGAACAGCGTCCCAGCGATTATGGGGATAAGCTTCGCAATGGTATTCCAGTTGCTAGCTACCGCGGAGGGCCTCCACCCCCACCGCACCATATGAATGGCTTCCAGCCTGCTCCTTCACACCATGCCCCGCCGCATCATTACACGAGTGGAGCTCACCCTCCTCCACCTCCCCAGCCGTTTCCCACTCATCAGAGCCCCTATGGGCCAGTCTCTATACCCTCCCCTCATCTTTCTCACCCGGCAGGGCCTCGACCATACGCCCCATCGGCCTCACCTCCGGATGTGCACTCTACAATGGTTCGACACTCCCCACAGCACTCACTCAGCGCATTGAACGGGGGACCACCGGCACGTGTCTATTCTGTCGACCGCGTTCTTAGTGCGCCAACGCAGTCACCTCCCGTTTCGCAAGCGCATGTTGATCCACGAGGTCGGACTCCACCAGGGAAATTAGACGATGCACCTGTCTCCGCGCCCGCGGGTCCGATGAGCAGCAACAGGCATACGAATGTCAACGGAACAAACGGCGGTTCTGGCGCCAGCGCAAGCCCATCTCTCAAGAATTTGCTCTCTTAAGCCTTATTCCAGGTTCTATGCTTGCAGAACCTTAGAAGAAGGACTTTTAGGGAATGTATGATATAGCTTTATTACGTTCTTATTTTTCTTTTTCTTTTTCTTTTTCTTACTCTACTTTGGTATCTCTTTTGTGTTGTTTGGACCGTGTGGCATTTAAAAAACGGGGTTTGGGATTTTTGCCATCAGCGTGGTTCTAGATTAATCCGTTGCTCTGTTTCGTCTGTATGCATCTTTTCCTTTCCTTTCTTTTTTCTTTTCTTTTCTTTTCTTTTCTTTTTTTTTCTTTTTTTTTGGTTCCTACATTATGAGCATGATATATTTGGGTTACACCGCTGTCCGCAATGGCCCAAGACTATTCAGGGTGGCATGGACTGGGAGTTTCATATATTAGCGTTGAGAATTGTTTTTCACGGTTTCCGATGTATTCGTCGTCCCTATGAAAACACGGTTGCGCGAGGTTTCATTGGGCGGTCGGCAGGCGACAGAACCCTTGATAGAAGAGAAGCGGGGTAGATACTACAAATGATAATGCTTAGTATGCCGTTTCCAGAGTCTTTTTCTTCTTTCGTGGTATGGATCGACGGGGACGATCCCGGACGCGAGGGACTAATAGGAAGCGATGGGAACCTGGTCATGCACATTGACCCGAGCGCCGAAGGCAGTTGGACAGCTGATGCACTTGTACTGTGACAGGGGATCGTCACTGGACTTTTGATTTGTCTGTGGTTGAGCCTCAGATAGAGGCAAAATGTTTAATGGAAGGATTGTCTTAAGTGGTTAGTGCTTATTAGTGGTGCTTTCCATTGTTAGTTTGATATTGGTGGCTCCCAAGTTAGGTTGACAATTCCCACTTAGTTGGAGGTTGGTTGCACACACTAGGGGCGGAATCTGGAATCTGGACCCCGGTCTGCGATTTGATCGATTTATTTCTTACGTGCATTCGGTTCACCATGACAGTTCCATTGAAACTGAGTATACCGGTAAGGAAGGAGGAGTGCAGCTCGGTGTGTATGTACATATCAGTATGTACCTTACAAAATTTCTAAAAATCAATGGAAAATGCATGTACATACGGCGGACCCAGTCCTTGCGTCAAGCTCAGAACTTTAACATCGTCGATCCTACATAAAATGCATGAACCGCATTCCAAGGATTGCAACAACATTTCGCTCACGCGAGACACTTGATACATACAGATACATACATACATGTCCGTCCATGCGCGCGCAACCGACCTGGAATGGAACCATGTGACAACTTCCCGTGGGGCTCTTTTTCCCTGTCCAAGGATCCCATTTGATTGGTGGATTTTCCGAACGAATGGGCACGACGGGATTTCCATTGATTCCTTTTGACGAACAGCGAGGCCGATGCCCTGCTGCCGAGAGGTAAGAAAACAATACTGTACCAGCGCATCAAATATCATCTTCAAGCGAACAGGAGGGTCCAAGATTTCCCCAGATCTTTAGTAAGGTTATTGACAAAAGGTTACTCGCGTAAGAGGCTGCAGAGATGGAGGGGCGCGCAATCTTTGCCACCTGTCACAACGGTTGAGGGAATCGAAATTGTGGTTATCTCATTTATTTGTTCGGTTGATCATCCATCACATCATAGGAACCACATTCTTGAGGTGGGAGTCGACGTCAGCGGTTGGTTGCCACTTTTTTTCCCTTTTTTTTCTTTTTCTTTTTCTTTTTCTTTTCTTTTTCTTTTTTTTTTTACTTTCCTTAGACCCTCTTTTATTTTCGCGCAATGCTAGTAAGGTTGAGTCCTTACAGCGCAGAAAGTTGCTTATGTGCCATGCGCATGGAAGTTCTAGAAGATGATGAACTTCTGTTGATTACATATCCGCATCGGCAATTCAGAAATTAAAATACAATCTGTAATGTACCGCAGGAGGGGGGAACAAACAGAGAAAGAGATTGACGACTACCTTAGGGTAGTACTTGTACCTAGGTAAGTAGATGATCTCAATAAATCCGTACCAAACACTTCCGGTAATAGTTTACCCAAGTAATCGAAATTACAATCCTTCATTGAATCGACGATAGATTTAGTAGTGATTAGGAAATTCAGCCGGCATTCTAGAAAACCCACGGAGATTGAAAGGAGCTAATGAGATCGCTTGCTTTAAGCGTCATCCTCTCCACTCTCTCCGCTCACTTTATCTCGCCAGTGTTGGTCACTTCTTAATAATATTTTCTTTTTTGCTTTTTTCTTTTTCTAACCTGTTACAAACCTTCATCCGATTTGTGCGTCCGTGTCCCCTCGTTTGTGGCTCAGCTCAGTTCTGTCGAGTTTCTAGTCTTCTTCCTTACATGCTGCCCGAGACCGGATTGGACACACATCACGATCATCAGGAAATTGGGTGGTTACTAGTCCGGTTGGGTAGGGATTCCACTGATTGGTATTTGTCGTGTTTTATCTCACCTAAAACCTTCAATCTTGAAGGTTGTCTGACTTGGTTCCTGTCATGGCGAACCCTATTGCAGAGTTGGTGTGGAAGATATCAAATCCTCCCATCCCATTGACGTATAAATTAAAATGAATCAATGAAACAACTTGTAAAAAGACCAAGGGTTATTAATAGTAAAAAGGATACTTCTCACTAGTAGTACTACCTGGAAAGTACGATGTACTTACTGTACTGGAGAGGACCTCAGCATAACGATACACCACATCGGTTACCCTATCAATACCTCTCCGTATGTAATAAATACCTTACTCAACCTACAGATCGGCCCCATCGCCGAGTCTGTGACGACGCCCACACCCGCCGTGCCGCGACCTTCTGGAAGTCTGGAAGAAAGCCTGAGCGAAGGGGAAAAAACGAAGAAAACGAAGTCAGTCTCACAAAGCGCACGCCGCTGACCTCTACCTTTCCGGAACTGGCATTTCCTACTGGACAGTTTCTATCTTCATCTGTTTCCATTGCCCTACTTGGACTGAAATGAACAGACTCTTCACTGTTCTCCAGAGTTATACTTACATTTGCGCCAACCGATAGGGCCCTTGGATCGGAATTACCCAAAGAACCTCAATCAATCCACTCGTCCTCCACTCTTCTTTCCCACTCCCTGAATTCGTTCCCTCCTTCCATCATCTATCATCTTCTTCTTCTTCTTCTTCTTCTTCTTCTCTTCTTTTTCATTCTTCCTTTCCTTATTGTTACAATCTTGTTTTCCTATCTGAACAATTTCATTGACGGCTGTCTGCACATTTATCTCCCTTTTTCATTTTCCTTCGCCTCTCGGTGCTCTCTGTGCCAACGTCCCCCTTTGTACAAGTACTCAACCAACCTCATATCTGAACGCACACTTCCGGTCTTTTACCTACTCTCGGATTATTGTTCCCGTCTTCCATCGTCTTTTCCTTGCTTCGTCGACTTGGTTTTTGCTCTTCCAATAGACGCCTTGGTTGTCGATCATCAGCGCGACCGCACGCTGTGCTCCTCTTCACTTTTTTGAGTCTCGTGTCATCATTTTCCCGTGTGGCCCTGCCCGTGGCCCACCATGACGCCCTAAGATTTCCCGCTTCTGGGCCTCGAATTTTGTCGTCCTTGATTTCGGCGAATTTTACATGTGTCGCGATCCCGCGGGGTGCTTCTAATCGGTTTCTATCGGATAGTGCAGAACAGCACAGCACTAAGCAATTGGCCCACACCAGGCCGTGTTTCGCTCTCGGTCTCTTTATTCTCTCGACCTACTGAGCTTTACCGACCCCAAACGTGAGTGGATCCCGTGTACGTGTATGTGGCGATCGTGGTAGACTGCCATCTGGAGGCTTGTGTATGGAACAAAGAACTGGATGTCTCGGAAATAGGGACTCTGGGTTGGTATTGCACTCTGGGCAGGTTGGCAATTGATCAAATCTCTGTGGACAGCTACAGCGAACAATCCATTGTTCGAATGCGCACCTGCGGCTGCTTCTCGGTCCCCGGTTTCCTGAGAGCAGAACTCTTTGATCCTCTCCATACTGGCTTCGCCGTGTCGCCTACATACACTACATCACCCGAACGTTGCATATGGTTGCTGACCCGATAGAACTCAAAAAAGATTAGGGTCGCTGCTCCTTTCAATTTCTCAGTCTCTCCTTTTGCATTTCACCTACCGTCCACCCTCACCTTCTCTATATACTCTGCCAGCCACTCGTTTTTCCCTGATTTATTTTTTCGTTTCCCCGTAATTATCCACGCTGCAGCCTACGCTATCAACTCGGTGTTCGCCTTATGAGACTGAGTTTGGATTGAGTAGAGTACTGTTTTCCTTTTGACCACTCTGTTGCTTCTGTTGTCCATCCAATCACGCTTTGAACTGGAGAAGCTCTAAGCTATGGGTGTGCCGAACCCAGTCGACAGCATGGATGGTGCCGAATGCTCGGCCGTGTATATTGATCGCCGTGTAGTCCAAGAACGGTGGGTGTATCAAAACCCAACTGATTCCTCGAATACCCCCAGTTCCAGTGCCTTTACTTTTCCCGACGAACCCGATTCTCTGCGATCAGATGTGGAAGTTCTACTGGGGGTCTGCAAACGAAGTATGTCTTGTGTTTCACTTGGTGCTTCTCACGGGTACTGTTACTGACTGGAATCTCCGATATAGTTTATTTGTGTAATGTTGGCCCCTCTCTCGCATCCAAACTCGCCGAACTTAGTGACGACGCCATCACGACCTGCAGACCTATCTTCGCGTTCTTTGACGTCGATTTATCAGGGGAAGACGCCGGCTTATCGCGTCGGAAGAGTGGCCGGGGCTCATGGCCTGAGGTATCTCCTCCATCTCCGGCCTCGTTGCGTCGCGGCTTCACCTTCTCATCTCAGTCTGAGGGGGCGCACGATCTGAAGTTATTGTCGGGGTTGTCTGCCGACATTCAAGTTCAAGAGTCTCCAAACTTAATCGTCCCGGTTGCTATCTTGCGCTCTTCTGCTCAGCCCCCTAGTAGTGTGCCTGTTGGCCCCCAGCGCAATGGGGCGATCCCCGAATTTCAGCAGATATCTAAATGCTTAGATGCGGGAGCCGTTGACGTCTTAGCGTCACCCCTGAGCAACGCTAGGATGCAGGGCCTTGTAGTCCACGCCTTCCGTGCTCGCAAGTCCGCTTTGAAAGAACAGTCCCGCTTCATGTCCAGAAAAAAGTTGCGCAAGCATTCGTGGGTAGGTGTTCACGATGAGCAGCCCTATGCCTACTTAAGAGAAGCAATGTGAGTTCATCCTTGATGGTTTCAACCATCATTAGCCTCGAACGCAGTGCTTACTTTGTTGTGTAGGGTGTCGAAGCTTATGAAGGGCATCTGCAACCCCGAAGAGGTGATAGAAGAATTTCAGGATCGGTATGTACTGCAGCACCTATAAGACCCACTTGTCTAACTCACCATTCCAGGAGTGAATTAGATGTGAGCCCAGAACGTGAGGAGCTCATCAAAGAGCAGATCGGGAACTGGAACTTTACCGCTCATGATTTTTCTGATGATGAGCTTGTGTTGGGGGCTTCTGAAATCCTGCACCATGCCTTCACTATGCCAAATCTGGAACAGTGGCAATTAACGCCAGGTAAGTGAACCATCAAGTTCTGTGGAAATCTGCTACGGTGGCTGATTGGGTGCGGTTTCCTGTGAATTAGGTGAACTTCGGACATTCTTACTTGCATGTCGTGCGTCCTATAACTCCTTTGTTCTCTACCATAACTTTCGACATGCTATTGATGTCCTGCAATCCATATTTTGTTTTCTCCTTCACATTGGCGCCCTGCCCCCTTATGGGTCCGTTACCCGAGACACTGATTCGAAATCTCCTATTGCTTCCCTTCTCACACCCTTCGATACTCTTACGCTGTTGATATCGGCAATTGGTCATGACGTGGGCCACCCTGGAGTGAACAACTTTTTCCTGGTCAAGCTCAACGCACCGCTAGCACAGCTCTACAATGACAACTCGGTGTTGGAGGCATTTCACTGCGCTGCCTTTTCCCAGATCTTGCGCCGCTATTGGCCATCCGCATTTAAGGATAAGCAGATCCGCAAGTTGCTGATCAGCTCGATCTTGGCAACAGACATGGGCGTGCACCAGAAGTTCATGGAGCGACTTGGGTCTTTGCAGGAGAAGTTCTATGAGAACGGCCAAACTGTTGATGGATGGAAGCCCCAGGATCTCGATATGTACAAGACCCTTCTTTGTGGTCTGCTGATCAAATGCGCCGATATCAGTAATGTGGCGCGGCCGTGGGATGTGGCTGAAAAATGGACCAAGATTCTGCAGGAAGAGTTCGCCAACCAGGGCGAGATGGAAAAGGAGGTTGGCATGGAAACTGCTTTGTTCGGCGGGCCACCAGAACTCGGAAACGTATACAAACTCGCCATAGGTCAGATCGGTTTTATGTCTATATTCGCTCTTCCTCTATTCGAGGGTGTAGCGGATATCTTGCCCGATATGCGATTCACCGTTGAGCATATTCGAAATAATCAATCCAGATGGCATTACCTCGCTGATTTGGAGAAAAGGAAGCAGGCTTTACTGGACGAAAGTGGCGCTGAAGACGTGGTATCTCCTTGTACTCAGAGCCCAGCCGTGAGTTTGAAAGGCTTCAAGGGTCTTCGTGCACCGTTAACGGCGAGTGGACCGGATTCTCCTGCCAAACAATCATTCCCACCCAATGAAAACAGTAGCCGGCGCGAAACAGATTATTTTGGTGCAGTCCACTCGTCCGTTGATTCTGAGACCTCACGCGGGAGTCTTAACGAGAACACCATCAGCCCTGTCGTCTCTCCGGATACAGCTGGTCCCTCAATGGACATAACTGGAAGCCCTTTGCCCTCGCAAACACCATCGCGAAAGTCCTCCAACGCTGTGCCAGACCTTGCCATGGTCTCCATCGCAGGCGCGTCCCCAGACAGAAACAAGTTGCGGACGGATTCCGGAGTATCCAATGGAGCCGCTGACGGCCACTCTTCCCTTGACACGAACCACTCTTCAAGGGATCCCGCAGTCCTGGCCGCCGTCATTTTCTCTAACTCGGGTAAGGAGGATGATTCACAGGATCATTCGAGCGTCCGCGACAGTACGGGGGAAATCACAGGCGAAAGACCGAGCAGTTCACGCAATGGTCCACAAAACTATCGTCGCCATCACGCCAACACTAACTCATCGGGACGCACATCTGGCCCGTCGAACTCTCAGCGGAACAGTTGTACCCGAACCCACAGCATCAGTAACTACAGCAATAACATGACCCCTATTTCTCCTGCAACGAACGCAACCAGTTTCCTTACCGTAGATGACGGTGAGGACAAGGGCTTTAACCAGGAAAGCAGTAGCAGGAGCGATCGTGAAAGTGATAGGGGCGACGCGCGTCCAGGCTCTTCCAATATTGACCGAGAATCGGAGGGTCATCCACCACAATCCAGCCATACTTCCCATTCTCAGTCCGATGAGATGAACAAGACTCATGCTATGGCGCCCGCAAAAGGGAACGGCAATGGCTATTCTAAACAGTCCACACCCTCCCCGGGAAGCCCAAAGCATGACGGCAATGGTCAGCAATGGGATGGGTCCAGCGGCGGAGAGCAACCGTCGCGCAAGTTGTTGAAACGTCGAAGTCGGCTTCGATTGGCATTCTGGAAACGCAAAACCCATCATTCTCACCATCATGAGCTGAGCGGTGAATCATGATGGTCTCTCTTAAGAAGATTTCATCGATCAATGTACTGTTTGTTTTACATGGTTTCAAGGTGTTTATGGCTGGGATTCATGTGGATCAATGGGAGGATTGGGTAATGCATTGGCTGATGACCCGGAATTACGATGGAATTGCATGATGTTCACGACCAGCTCGGTTGACATACGAACCCGAGCAACCCAAAAGAAAAAGCACGGTTCCCGAGGTAGACGCGCGGGATGGCCCGCAATATTGGCATGTGCATGTTTTGAGTCCTTTCGGATGACATCCCCAATGACCATATCTTGGCGATATTGGCGATGCTCTCCGCACACCAGCAGTACGTTCTGGCTTTCCGAGCATATCAATCCCACTTGTGGATGCCGGAGATCCTGATTAGATGATATCTGAAATCAGGAGGTCAGCCTTATTTTTGACTGCAGGGACGCATTAAAACTTTCGAAACCTCTATTATATACTACTCTTCTTCTTTTTATCAACATTCTGACGCCTTCGTTCTGTCCCTTGTTTCCTTTTTTTTTTTTTTTTTCCCGATATTCCCTTTTATTCCATATTATTATCGTTCACTCACTTTAACCATTTCGTTGTTCTCCTACTTGATATTTTTTACCGGATAGGCTTTGGGTTGGCGGACATAGAGTCAGGGCGTGGTTTTGGCGTTCTGAGGTTCACCATATGGCTGGACTGTGCCTTAAATTTCATTTGTGTTTGAAAACACGGGCCCCTACTAGTTGCATTTTGCTATCGCTTTTCTTTTTCAGTAGCATGATTGTGGAATATGTCAATGCAGTGATATATATATTCATCCACCTAAGTTGTCGAGCATAATCTATCTAGATCGTTCCAATACATCTTGCTTGTAGCAGTGTCACTGTCACCTAGTCTCACACACCGCGCTCTATGACAGTATATATAACAAGGCAATCTCAAGTAGTTTCGCATGTCTATACATTACAGGCATATTTATCCTTGGGAATCTGGTGTACACCGTGCAATCCCATCTACTCAGTCGATATCTACCAACTCAACACCATCACCGACAATCCTCACACTCCTTCTCACCCTTATCTACCTTCTCACTCCCCTGTCCCTCGTTCGAACCCACCCCAGCAACACCCCCCTCCTTCACAGGCACACTAGCAGCTCTCAACGCCCGATCCGTATGCCCCAAATCCCTCAACGGATCAATCACATTCCGCACCAACGACTTAAGCACTTTCACCTCTGCACAATATCAGCATCACCTCCCATATACCAACCCCTTCCCCACCAAAGCAAGAACTAAACAAACCCTAAAACCAAACAAAAAAGATCCAAGGAACGATGATGTACTAGGTACGTACCAGGAAACCCCCCATTCGTCTTCCGATCCCACAAGATCGTCTCTTGCGTCTCCACTTCCTCCGACGAGGAATGATATATCGTTACTGTGAAGATTCCCCCCGTAGCTGGGATGAGCGCTACCTCACCTAGGTCGGTGCTGAACGTGGAAAGGAGCTCTTGGGCGAACTTGAGGGAATTGTTAGTTTGGGGGTTGGAGTTAACTTAAGAGTTGGGGATACTATTATATTGGCTTGTGGAGAGTGGATTAAATCGGTTGGGGTTGGGGCTTTGGGGGAGGTGGGTAAGGTAGGTATGTAGATATTTGTTTGATATATTGCTTTTATATTTATGTGAGATATGCACGTCGTGATAGTAGGTCCAAGGGTGACGAGGTTTATGTCCATATAAGACCTAGTGGGTGGTTATGGGCATGACAAAAAGGGTATGTATGGTAATGGAA